>NC_065547.1:29475621-29785183 GCF_022605725.1 Anthonomus grandis grandis | reverse complement strand
ACACATCTCGTGAGAGTGTATGTACAGTAGGGGGCGGGCCGAAGAATTTTTTTTTTGAAAATGTATTTATAGTGTTAAAAAGTGGAAGGACATGAAAAAATATTTACCTGTTTTTTTTAAATTTAATTTCCTCTTATTTTTCACCGCGCCCCCCGGTCCTTAAAAGGGTCAAAATTTCAAGGTCATATTTTTTTTTTGTATAGTAGTTAAAATTTAGGTATTGACGTATAAAGTATCCACAAAAAAAATTAAAGCGAAAAAATTATTTTTCACCACGCCCCATCCCTTAAGTATATAAAAGCAGCTCTTCGCTTGAGAATTTGATAAAGAAAATTTCTAGAAAAGTTTTATTACAGGTGGCTTTATTTGGTAAAGTATACCATATTTCATCAATTTCTCAACCCAGAACTCACCACGAGGAGGTGGCTGCTTAATCGAGTTCCAAACCCAACCCCCCTTTCTATACACCACCGTGCCCTTTGGTTCTTTAATAATCTAGAAAAGATGCAATTTACTTAGTTAACTTTAATTTTCTTTGATTTGTAATACTCTTCCTTATTTTCATATGATGGAAGATCACTTCTACCTTCAAATTTTACTCAAATGTAGCCATCTCTTTTGTCATGGCCACAAACTTTCCCTGATGCTTCAGTGATAATTTTAAGACATCTCTCCACAGCTTGAGTGTGACATGGAAATTTATTTAACATAATGACCGATTTTTGCTGTATTGCTTCCGTCAAATCCTCATTTGAAATGTCCATTAATAAAGGAGGTTCAGTCACAATGCATCTGTTCCAGTCTATAAGATCGGTGTAGTCTTTGGAATTCCAGTTGAGAGCAGGTATTTTAAAAACTCTTAGATTTTCTTGACCTTTAGCATTTCTTGACTTTAAAATTCGACGAAGCCCCAGTTCTCGTATATGACTCCGCGAGTCAGTAATCATTCCTAACAGAATGTTCTCGGGATGGGCAAAGTAAGCGTTAGTGCTTATGACATTATCAATTATTTTCTTATGTTTTCGGAAAATTCTCGAGACAAAATTATAGATTGCCATAAATGTTGCGCTCCATACTGGCACAATGGTTTCGTTTTGATATGAAACCACATTAGTGCATAAACCTTCATAATAAACCTTGATAAAACGACCAAGATGTCAGAAGGTTTACTGGTTGGTATATATAAACGTAATACCCTGTTAGCCATTGTTAACCATCAAGCATGATTTAATTTTCCTGGATTTTTTTTGCTTAGAGTATCCCAACAAGTTCCAGTTTTAATGGCACAACATATCTGATATAAGTACTGCTGATCAGTACTTAGATCTTCTTTATTTATTTCAGGTAAATCAGTTTCAATTGAATGAAATTTTTGAACAGGTCGTGGCTCGCAAGTTGTCAAAAGTGATCCAATGGGTCCTGAAAGTGAATGTGGCCCTGTAGTTTTTCCATCCAAAGCTTGCAACAAATATCGAAGAGGTTACTCGTTGGCGTGAAGCAAATATATCAGCCATTGGACGGGTTTTCCAATCTGATTTTCCATTAATCTAATCACACCACCTTTCCAGCCCGTGGTAACATTTGTACCATAACAACCGATTGCCCTAATGGAGTTTAAACTTATTGATTTGGCCTTTAAACAAAAAATCATACTTTTTACAATATTGGCAGATGTTCCAGATCCTTTAATTGTTAAATAGTCAAGATACTTGCTTTTTGGTTCTTCTATAAGAGCTGTGTTCTTCTTGTCTGATAACACGGCGTCCTTCACTTAAAACCATAGTCTGATCTTTTCTTCCATCAAAATAAATTCCTTGTATCTTTATTTCGATATCACAATTTGGTTTTTGATGGATTTTTGGTTTTGTTATTTTATTGGTGTTTTAAATATATTATTTATGAACTATTTACAGTTATACGAAATCCAAAATAATGTTTTTATTTTAAGGTCATTGGGGCGCGGTCAAATTTAATTTTAAAATTTTGAAAAAAATACAACATTATTTTTAAACCATTCCACAACTTTTTTTCACTATACCAAATAAAATTTCGAAAAAAAAATTTTTTCAGCCTTTTTCGGTCCGCCCCCTAATGTACAGGGTGGCCAGATAAGAATGCAAGGTGCTATATTATTGGAAACTATTCGTCGTAGAGACTTGCGGTAAAAAATTTTATAACTAAAGTGGCCAAAAGAATACCGTGGAAAATATTTTTAGATTTGCAAGATGGTCGCCAGGGGGCGTAACCGCCATCTTAAACTTTTTCAGTGATTTTTCACTGAAATCTACCCAGTAAATGGTACGAAAAAATATATGCTTTTTAAAGCTTAGCTCTACTCGAGTAACTTTTGCTTAACACTTTGCGACGTATCTATTAAAATAAAGTGATGGCAGGTAATTCAATGTTTTTTTTAAATAAACAGTTGTAACTCCTAAACGACTGAACGGATTTTAACAAACTTGGTCTCGTTAGAAAAAACATTTATTGCTGTCAACATCATAGCTGTCAAAAGCAGAAATTGAAGCTGCTATAATGTCCACGCATAAGCGGCTCCAACAATGCATTAAGTTTGATGGAAGATAGTTCGAGCATTTAAGGAGGCATTAGTTTTACTTCAAAATCGGTAATTTTTGTTATTATGCCAATACGCGTTTTTTTTTTAACTTTTTGAACAAAGAATATTTAAAAATTATTAAATTAAGAAATTTTATTATTGAACCTTGAAAAAAGACAAATAAATAACAATAAATATCGGTGTAATAGCGTCTTATTAAAATTATATCATAACTAAATATTTTTTCTTCGATATTTCAGGCTACGAATAAGATATCGAGATACGGTTTCACTGGCCTATTTAGCTATCGTTTCACTACATTTTTATGTAAAAAAAGTCATATTATTGCATTTAATTTTTTAGAGAATTTTGCAATTTTCTGTTATTAAATCAAAAAACGCGCTCTAGCGGTATTACTAAGAAATAGACATATCACAGATAAAGCGGATTTGATGGAGCTATAAATGTTTTTTCCAACGAGACCAAGTTCAGTCGTTTAGGAGTTACAGCTGTTTATTTAAAAAAAACATTGAATTACCGCCCACCACTTTATTTTAATAGATACGTCACAAAGTGTTAAATAAAAATTACTCTAGTAAAGCTGAGCTTTAAAAAGCATATATTTTTTCGTAACATTTACTAGGTAGATTTCAAAAAAAAATCACTTAAAAAGTTTAAGATGGCGGTTACGCCCCCTGGCGAATATCTTAAAAATCTGAAAATATTTTCCATGGTATTCTTTTGGCCACTTTAGTCATAACATTTTTTACCAAGTCTATATGACAAATAGTTTCCAAAATACAGCACTTTGCATTCTTATCTGGCCACCCTGTACAGTGTCCCAAATTCGAGGGTGACCATTGGGATTTTGGAAACCGTAAGAGTTACGGGGTCGGTTAAATGGAGACAAAGTTGCGCAATTTGAAGCTTAATAAAATGATGTTTAAAAAATTTGAAAATTCTGGATACTTCCGAAGATATCCAAAAAAACCGAAATTTGTCAAAATCGTTTTTACCTTCTACCGACTTTATTTAATGAGATATCGGAAAAGTAAAAACAGTTTTCCATTGCCAATTTTTATATTCTACAACATGACGCAAAAAAAATTAAACGTTTCTTTTTTTTTCGATCATCATCAACTTTATTTTTTCTTATGGGCGCCATATAGGATTTTCTTATTTTAAAGAGTAAATTGCCTTTAAAATGAGGTATTGCACTTGCATATCCGATTACTCCTTCTAGTACTTCCCATAAGAACTTAATGGGATTATATCAATGGGATTTGTTAACAAGTTTATCTGGGAATATATCATCAACTCTGTTTTATATATGAACCAAAGTTAAGAAATACCCTGTATTCAATTGATACTTTCAAAACCAATAATGCGTTACAGGTATTATCTAAAAAAATATATTTTTTTTATTTAAATGGTAAGTAGGAAACTATGGAAGTTTGGAAAAACCAAGAAAAAAGTATGGCCGACGAATAACCGCTGTTCTTTTTATTTAAGGTGAATAATGCACCTCGAGGGTCAATAAGACAATTTGAGAACGAAATGCAATGTCCAAAATGAAAATATGACGGATAAACGTAATTTTTTAAGCTCCTAGTTGCGCAACTTTGCCTTCATTTAACCGATCCCGTAACTCTTGACCATATCAATATTGATTTAACCATGATAATATTTTGATCATAACGTCTATAAAATGTATTACTGCTTTATACTCTTATTCCAAAAAATTCCTTCCATAAAAAAATTTGTTAAGTAAAATTTCGCAAAAATGTGCTCCTGGCATTTGCAACCAAACCACACCATTTTAAGAAAACAAATAAATTAAATTTAAACGTCCGGCCGTAAAATGTTTTACTTGCCATGAAAACTTCCGTCGGGGTCATTTTCGCGAAAACTTTCTGTTCCGCATCATGTAAAACTACCTAATTTCCTCTACGAATAAGGGAATCGAATATTGCCCACGTAGATCCGCGTGCCCCCAAACTAACTGAATTTCATGGTTCAATAAACAAATTAAAACCCAATTTGCATGCAAACCGAATGATGTAGTAACTTCCACAAGTGAATAATCAAATTGCTATGTTGATTATTTGAAGTTATTTTTTAATTAATGCATAGCAGAGAGCACCTACATAAATATCATTTAATCAATTTTTTTAAGTTTAGTACGGCCCTGGTAATTGACTAAAGGGTACCATCTATCCTCAACTTTTTTCACCACCATATTTCATAGTAAGGTGCGAAAATGCCTCATTACGCATCTGCTCTCGAGCATACAGTCAATACACGTTATTTGAACGTTGTTGAACCTGAAAAAATATCAATTCTATTGGAAATTGCATTCGGATTCCTCATAACTCTCACCATGTTTTGTCCATTTGCAGCTGTGTTCATAACACTTTTTTACCCTTAAGTTTCTAGGATTAATATAGATCTTGAAGAAAGCCATAATCAAATCACTGTTATTGTTGATATATCTTGCAATTTAGGATTTTTAACAATAAGTAAATACAAATTTACATTTTACAATAATAAATTCAATAATTATAATAATTCACTCGAACGAATCCTCATCGGAATAATATTCAAGCGCTTGTTTACAGGTATTCAGCTGTACAGGTCCGGATCTAAAGCTTTTAATGTCGATTGCTTCATGAAAAGGTTTATTTCTGTTTAAAAGTGTTTACCTTTTATTTAGGATTTATACAGGTTATATTTATAAATGCTATTGCTCTCTTTGGTTGTAATTTTTTCGCATATACAGTATTGTGCAAAAAGATAGTAACATTGAACTTTTCTGTTATATATCTTTTAGTATCTATTTTATAAGTAAGGTTTATATATTATTTTCAAGAATAGTTAGAGCCTGTTTATATTTTCATATTATCATATTTTTTGTATCATAATAAATAAAACACAAAATTGTTTTATGCAAATTTATTATTCGAAAATATAGCAACAAAAAATAGTTTTGATATATAATCCAACTAAATTAAAATCAATTCAATATTTCGTGTAGTATTCCTTCTCCTTTATAACATCTGCACATCGTCTTGGCATGGACTCAATTAATTTCATAATATAGTCATTGTTCACTTCTTTCCAAGCCTTTTCCACTATTTCAAAGAGAATATTTGTATTAGAGCATGTTAGGTGCCTGATTTTGGTGTCAATATAATGCCATAAATTCTCTATAGGGTTTAGGTCTGGCGATTCATCCATCCATATATGGCACTAAATGTATTTGCAGAATGTCTTTGTACATGAAACGATCCATTTTGCCCACTATTCTTACTATGGGTCCCATGCCACGAGCCGACAAACATCCCCATACAAGAATATTTCTCCCTCCATGTTTAACTGTGGGGAAAATGTACTTTTTGTTTAATCTTTGTTCACTGGGGCATCTGACGTACATCACTCCATCAGTCCTGAATAAATTATATTTAGATTCATCACTAAATACGACTTTCTTCCAATCAGCTACAGACCAGTGGACATGAGATTGGGCAAAGTGAAAACGAGCCTTGACGTTCTTCTTTGAGAGTAACGGTTTTTTGGCGGGGCGATAAGCAGATAAGTTGGCATCAATCTTCTCCTTACGGTACTGGAACTAAGGTTTACTTCTCCTCCCTCTTTTAATTTTGCCAAAATTTGGGAAGAAGACAAAAAAGGATTTTCTTCGGAAATTCGTAGCAGCTGCCTATCCATCCTCAAATTTGTTTTTCTGGGTCTACCAGGAATGGGCGCTGGTGCAGTTCCAGTAAGGCGAAATTTTTTGCAAACTCTGGATACGATTGACCTGTGAAGCCGTAAGCTTCTTGCAATGTCACTCTGCCTTACACCATTTTTGTAATGCTCCACAATCATTTTTCTTACATTTTAGCGCGTAACTCGCTTCAAACCAATTTATTTCCAACCCGTGTGAGTTATACCTACCATCCAACCACAAGAAAATTACTAAGTCCAGACAAGCAAATTTTGTTTTAAAAGATTCAGAGATTTGGTGGCCGCCAGCTTTTAGACAGTGGAGAAGGTAGTGGGAGAAATTTTAATAAGAGCGCCACTTGATTTAAATATTTTACACCAAACCCTGATATATTATGATGGTAATATAAGCCCCCCTTAATCAAGAAAATGATGACCTATATTTATGCTTGTACCTAGATCCTAAAAGCTGAAAATAATTTGGGAAAAACTCAAATAACAATCCATAGTTCCACCAGATTGTTATAATCATCCAAGAATTTACATAGTCACTTCCATTTGTATTAAAAAAATTAAATTCCACTGAGATATTTAAATTTAGATAATTATTTAAAATGTAATACTGTAGTAATTTTAAATAAATAAAAAAAATTGATAAAAGAATTAAGAGTTACTTGAGGTATGCTTAAGGCGAGGAATTAGTAAAAAAAAACAAATCCGCATTGAACTACTGTTCAAGGGGCAAATCCAAAACGTGATCACCTGTTGTTTATAAGAAGTATATGTTTGGAGCCTAATTCACAATACCTCACTGGCCCTAAAATACCTTTTACAAACTCTAGTCAAGTCACATTAATCTAAATAAAACTTTTAAATAGTAAGGTTCGAATTTGAAAGTCTATTAATGGTATGTTGGTGCAATAAAACCTGTTAACCAACAACCAACATTATGGCTAAATATGTTATTTGTAGCAAACATCCGATCCCTTACAAGGTGATCCAGGCTCAATGTCAAAATCAATTATGTTGATGCTCGACTCAAATGAAAACCCTCAGGTTAATATTAATAGACTTAGCAAGAACCCCTTAACGTTTTTGTTTTACATAAAAGAAAATAAACCCATAAAATTCAAATTAATAAATCAATCCCCAACCCTAAATCAAACCGTTCAATAAGAGAAAAATAAAATAAAATGTGCAAAAACTTGCGTGTCCTCTAATCTCTTGTGTATTTTGGCTAAGGTAGCTTAACTCGACAGCTCTGGAACCAGTCAGCTACAACCAAGGTAACGACCACATGGGCAAGTCGATTTCAGGCAAGTTCCAATCCAAAATCGCAGAGCCACAGTACATGCTCAGTCCAGGCTATGTTGAGGCTCAATTAATCCGGTTTCCAACAGTGTTGGGATGACCAGAAGAAACCAGAGAATAGGAAGAGACCAGAGAATAGGGGAGAGAATGAGAAAAAGGAGAGGCCTCTAAAATAGAGGACAAAAAAATCAGTAAAATAAACACACAATCAATTCTATGGCAATTACCAACATGTTGCTACATACCTAAGGTGGTGAGCGAGGCCTAGAGTCTCGTTTTGTGGTTAGAAAATTTCAAAATCCCATAAATGGTGTGGGAGCAGCCGACCAAATCCAAAAATATCAGGTCAATCCGAAATCCTCTCGGCTATAACTTCCCACTAGACATTCATCAAATTAAACCCCAAAACTTGGGAGGAATATTTTTCCATTCAACCGAATTACCGGCAAGATGAACTTAAATTTTCCTTTTTTTTTTTAAACCACAAAATGTAGACTGTTCTTTCTGATAACGGGATGGCTACAGACTGGACAAGGAACTGACAACTCACCAGACAGTGACAGGTGACACTTGTCACTCTCTCTCTTCGACACCATCTGACCCTGCCTCTTGGTGCAAACTACGCGGAGCCTCACTCTATCAAAATAGAAATTCCGCAATACCACAGCAAAATGATACTGCTCGGATACTAAAACATGGAAAACTAACAAAATTTTCCCAACAGGGCTACGAAATTCCAATTTTTCTCTTACGTCGCTCTGCCTGATTTATGACGCTCCGTCATCCGCCAAATGGAAACCAAACTTTAATGGGAAACAGCAACGCTGCCAAACCTTCACAACAGTCAATAGTCATTACTGTCAATCGGCTAGTAGGGTTAGAAACCAGATGTCAAGGAACGTTTATTTACTAAAACTTAACTTGAAGAATTGAAGGGAAATATAGCAAGCAAAACTGGGGATACCTTGCCCAATATGATTCCGCTATAGAAGAAAGTATTTGTAAGTTTTCCTACACTAACGGATCACCATCTAAAATATCTTATTTACTCCACTCATAGCGCAATCTGTGGCACAACAGCACCCTCTAGAAGTCCCTCCATACCCCAGACATATACCGGCCTCATAGAAACTCTTGACAAACAAATCAAAGGTCAGAAAGTTCCCAACACCAGATACATGAATAGGGACTCAGGAAACATAATACGACTAACACCACAGAGGTGTGCTAACAGGCTAGGGTAGGTAAATACATTCCTAAAAATAATCAAACCCCAAAAGCCTTAAAAAAAATAAATTGCATTGCTATCAAACCCCAAATTCCATTTATAAAACTGTAAATCACACAACCCTTCCAAACCGATACCAAAACCCATAAACTTCTGCCCGAATTTATATAAAATCCCATGTTACATGCTTAGGGCAAAATCTGCATGTAACAACATCACCAGAGACGGTTTTTGAGCGACCCATTTTAAGTTAATTCTGAGATTCAAAAATAACAACTTTACAGCAGGTAAATTGATATTTAACTGATAAAATAAATGCGAAACAAGAATGTTGCTATATTTATGCACATTGTCTAAATAAACAAACATGAAGTTCCTTACTCTGCATTGGCATTCTTATGATACCCGGTATATTTATAAATAATACAGAGGCGTGTACTTAAAAGTAAAGAAATAATATGGAATAAATAAAGGAGCAAATAATATTTTTGAAAACATCGCTTGTTGCTATATTTATGCACAATACTGTACATAATTTTTTAATTTTCTCATATACCTTTTATACAGGGTGATTCATTAAGAATGGGAATCTCTGAACTAGAGATACTACACACCAAAATATGGCGATTGAGCTTATTATGTCTTATACAAATGTTGCAGATTTACGAGATACAGGGTATTTGATAATTTTGTGATTTTAAGCAGTATATTTAGAATTATACCCAAATCGAAGACAACCCAATCACAAACTGTTCAGACGTATTTATACCCGCCTAGGCAAAACAGGGTGTTTTCGTCCTAAAACCTTAAATAATGCTCTAACAAATATCAACGTCGATGATGAAGAAGAGGTTTTAGCTCGTATTTCGGAAAATCCAGATCTCAATACTTGTCGGTTAAGTGCGGCAACAGGAATAAGCCAATCGTCTATCCAGAGAATTTTAAAGAAAGAGAATCTTCGTCCATATCACTATACTGCTGTCCAAAATTTGCTACCTAAAGATTTACCAGTTCGCCTACAATTTATGCTAGATAAACAATCCGAAAATCAGGAATTTCTGAATGACCTTCTTTTCACCGATGAGGCGACGTTTATTAGACGAGGTGTTTTTATTTAGAAAAACAATCATTTGTGGGACTCCGAAAATTCACATGCTCTAAAGGAACGACATTTTCAGTATGAATTCAAGGTAAATATTTGGTGTGGTGTAATATCTGGTTTTTTTATTGGTCCTTTTGAACGTCCTAATCTGAACGGGCCCCTCTATTTAAACTTCCTTGAACAACAGTTAAACCCACTACTAGAAAATGTAACACTAGCCATAAAGCGGAACATGTGGTTTATGCAAGACTGCCACATTTTTCTCTGCCAGTAGGGCGATACCTGGATGAATTGTTTTGCCCATTTTCATGAATTTGTTTGCTCACCTAGAAGTCCATACTTAGACATAAACCCTTTATACTTCTCAACATGGTCAAACATGAAGGACATGGTTTACAAAGATTCAATTAATTCCATCGAAGAATTACGACAGAAAATTCAAGAAGATGCTAATATTATCAAAAATAATCGACAAATGTTATTTAATATTCAAAGATCTTTAAGGAGACGCCTTACAAAGTGTATTGAAGCGGAAGGCGGGCATTTTGAGCATTTACTTTGAAGTTTTCTTTTAATATTGTTATTTGTTGTCTTTACTGTTGTTATCCAGCAGATAAGTAATTTAAAAGAATAAATTCCTATTAAGCCAATGTAATAACGGTGGCTTAGGATTTTTTACACTGAATGTTTAAAAAGCAAATAGCTTAAAAACTGATAGAGACACATGAAATAAACAAGAGTACCGTTTTTATTCATTTTATTCAAAATTGAACTGCTTTTTAGATTTTCTAGTCGTTTTAGCCATAACTGATTAGGCAAAAAAGATATGTTGTAATTTACCTAAGTAACAGGGTGTAACTAACGCCCTGTCTAAATAATGATAAATTCACCACAAAATTCATAATTTTCATGTCAAAACACATAAAGTGGCCAATTTTCAAGACGATATTGCTTAAAATCACAAAATTATTAAGAAATATCAAATTAAAATTGCAACTTTAAATACCCTGTATCTCGTAAGCCTGCAACTTTTGTATAAGACATGTTAAGCTCAATCGACATATTTTGGTGTGTAGTATCACCATTTCAGAGATTGCCCATTCTTAATGAATCACCCTGTATACAGGGTGTTTCACTAACCGTGGATGGCGGCTATATCTTAGGAATGGTCAATCTGACATTATTGAATTTTTTTTTTACAATATAAAAGTGGCCAAGAGAAAATGCTGAAAATTATTTTAAGTTCGAAATTTTGCCACTAGTTAATTAAAGTCAATAATCCAATTGTATTTTTTTCCGGAAAATGTCAGCTTAAGGCAGCTTTTCTTAGCATAATTAGAAGCCTTGAAATATTTTCCATTATTTTGGTCCAAGACTCATTGGCGTACCGACCTTCATAAAGTAGGGGGCGGTAGTGACAGTGTAATTGTTTAAATGGCTATAACTTTTCAAAGGCTTATCCGATTTTAAATAGTAATGAAACAAACTCTAAGTCACCGGTCTCAAATTTATTAAATTAAAGTCAGAGGATTACACGTGTTTTGCCCATACTAGGCATGATCAGATCCAGTTGTATATTCACTAATAAAAAGAACGAAAAAAAAGCAGAGACCAACACTACATGCACAACATACATACCCTTGTATGGTAGAAATTAAGTTCAAATTGGTAAAAACGGACGGAGACTAGTTACTACATAAACTTAATTTCTACCCTTGACTTGTATCATGTAGTGTTGGTCTCTGCTGCTTTTTCGTTCTTTTTATGAGTGAATACACAAGTGGATCTGATGATGTCTAGTATGTGCGAAACACGTGTAATCCTCTGACTTTAATTTAATAAATTTGAGACCTGTGACTTAGAGATTGGTTCATTACCGTTTAATGTAAGCCGGTCTCTTTGAGAAAAGATGGATTATTTCTTGGAATTTATTCGATTTTGCTCAATTTGGGCTGGGTTAAAGGAGAAATGTAGGGGCTTTTAAATACTGCATCCAGTAATAGGCAAAAGTTTTTAGTAAATGTGATAAGAGACGTCATTTGATTTAAAAACTGTTACTTGATTTTTCTACAAAAATGTATAGGCCACAGTATAATTTTGATAGCAGAATCTAGCAGTAAATTAAATTTATTAAAAAAAACTGAAAATATTTTTTACTTTTTGAGCTATTATCGAAATAAGAATTTTTGACGCTTAATACGAGTATGTCACTTGGCACTAATAATTATTATTAAATTTCTTTTCTTTATTCGGCACCTTCCTTCGCTGGAATCACTGCTACCTTAGAGGTACTGCTTGGTTTCTTTCTCTACTTTGGCCACATAGAGTATTATGACATTAAACTAAAATCAGCAGAGCTGCTTATTCAAATTTGCAGCTACAGTATTTTATTGCAAATTTGGAAAATATGGTAACGCGGCATGTTGTTGCTTTAATTAGTAATTTCATAACCTACTCCACTTCAGAAAAATATTTTTTTGTTGAAAAAATCTAATTTTTTTATAAAGAAAACATTAAATTGACATTGTTAAACAATAAGTCAATCATTGCTGTAGTTAGAAAAAAATAGCAATAAACGAGTACTCATTCGACGTACTTTATCGAAGTTGCAAAAAAAAAGAAAATGAGAAAGCCATTTTCATTTTTTTCTAAATAATTTAAAGGTGTGTGAGTATTTTTTTCAGCTATTTTTTTCAATTAAAATGATGCCATATTTAAATTTTTTATAGTACACATTTCAGAAAAATGCAAAGTATAATTTTTATTAAACAATACAACTTTATATATAATAAACGAATTATTGCTCTAATTGAAAATCTAAGGAAGTGTCAATCACAAAATATCAGTGAGGTATATTGAAGAACTATCTAATTTACCTACTCAAACTCTAGCCTTTAAAATCAAACTTATAAATTACAATTTTCCTATAAATGTTACATTAGACTCTCAGAGGGCATCCTGTATATAAATCTCTTTAAGGCCCTATCCAAAGAAAACCCTTGGAAAAGACAAACGACATAAGGTCACTTATTCAATTTAGTCCGACGCCCATATCCCCATTCTGTTTTATTCCAAAGGTAATCTCGTATGCCCTTAATTTAATGTAGCTAGCCCGTTACGTATAATATGTAAGGGATTAGGTTTGGTTTAGATTAAATCCTCTTTTCACCCAATAATAACATTAATGGAAATTTTCGATGTTAAGCTCGAGTTGTAAAACAATAAGTGCGAACTTCCCTAAAAGAAAACAAGCAGTTTAAATTTAAATTAGTTTGTTCAGCCGTTGACCTAAAAATGTTAAACGATAAACGCTGATTTCGACTGTATCCGATATAGAATTATTATTGTCATTTTTATGAGTTATGGTCGTAAATTTTATGGAGAAGGGGTTGTAAAACAGTTGAGTGTTAAGACGTTTATCATAACTATTAAAACGAGTTATGTGCGGGGGCATTTTTGATGTTTTATCGATTGAGTGTTAAGATGATTTATGACAATATTTATCTTCAGCCTAAAAAGTTATTTATCTGTAGACACAAACTAACTATTAAATGTGTTATAAAGAAAAAGCCTCTTGATGTTTAGTGCTTACTCACATAAAGCGCTTTCCGTACAATTAAAAAAATATATATAAATAGAACATCACACTGACTAAAAAACACCCACATACATTAAATAAATACATATATTACTCATAAAATTGTAGAATCTATAAATATCTATTATAACTGGCTAAATATGGAAAGCCGTAGAAGACTACATCCTTAAAACTTTGTGCATAAGCTTCTCAATACCATTAGCACCTCGAATACTCTTAAAAATAAATTTCTGCCAAGGACAAGCAAGCATGGACAAAATATCAGAAACAAAAACAAATTCTCCATCCCATTACATAAAACATCTATGTATAAAAGATCCTTTTCATATAATGCAATCACCTTATAATATAATTCCATACCTGGTAATTTTAAAATATTTAACATTAATAAATTTAAATACAAAATGCGTTTGTTTTTATTTAATCAACAAACTCACCATGAATAAGAAAGGATTTCTTTTTCTTATTAAAGACAAAAAGACACTTAAAATGAGCATGTTGAGGTAATACTTAATGAAAAAAATGCGGGAAAATAACCAAGGAAAGCATATCTTACTTGTGTAATTAACCAACCTTATAATATATTTGAAGAATTTATAAACAGATATTGAGATTGTAGGCCGAACTGGACTATATATATGTAAGAAAACTCGATAATTAAATTAAAAATTATATTAATAATAAAACTGCGACGTTACGAACAACAAAAATACATGCTTTCCTAAAGAAAGGCAAGGAGCGAGTCCCTTCTAAATTGGTTTCGTCCCAAAAAGTAAACATCATGATCATACTAAAAAATGTAAAAACACTAACGTAACCATAACTTAAATTCTAAAGAAAAATAACTCTTAGGTCACTAGTAATAAACTATAGCTATTAATTAACAAATAACTTATAATAAGTTATTGCCCCGCCGACATAAGTATCCCAAAGCATGACCTAGCGTCGCGTCGTCATCACGTCGGTACTTCTTACACGGCCAACCTGACACTTCAATTCGCTCTCAAATTGACATATGCCAAAGAGACAACAACTTCGGCAGCAATCTGTAACAACAGAAAACCAAAAGCAGAATTTTGCCAAATCGTCATTTTAAATGTCGGTGAAATGAGCGCGTAGTGTAAACATTTGACCAATATCAATTTGATTAAAAAAAAAATTGTTTTTGGCTCAACAAAAATCTTTAAATGTAACTTTCAACAAACCCTCGTTTAACGCTGCTTGTACAGCATTAAACAATATCGTAGAAAAATACTCTGTAAAGCTCGTGGCTTTCAACAACCTATTATTCGTTTCCAAAGTATTATAGTCGAAGTGTAACATCGTAGATTTTTAGCAAATATGGCTTTCAATAAACTAACTATGTCTGCAAAGCGTTGACTCTTAAGTCAAAGCATAAAATCGCATAATCGTTAGCAAACATGGCTTTCAACAAACTATGTTTGCAAAGCGTTAACTATAAGTCGAAGAATAAAATTGCAGAACTTTTAGCAAACATGGCTTTTAACAAACTATGTTTGCAAAGCGTTAACTAGAAGTCGAAGTATAACATCGCAGAATTTTAAACAACTATGGCTTTCAACAAACTATGTTTGCAAAGCGTTAACTAGAAGTCGAAGCATAACATCGCAGAATTTTAAACAACTATGGCTTTCAACAAACTATGTTTGCAAAGCATTAAATAGAAGTCGAAGCATAACATCGCAGAATTTTAAACAACTATGGCTTTCAACAAACTATGTTTGCAAAGCGTTAACTAGAAGTCGAAGCATAACATCGCAGAATTTTAAACAACTATGGCTTTCAACAAACTATGTTTGCAAAGCGTTTCCGCAGTTTTTTTTTCTTTTTTTTTTCATTCGTTGAAACTGTAAAAAAAATAAACAAAAATATTTTGAAATAAATATTTACAGTCGCTCTCACTTCTACATTCCAATAAACAATTTTATACCTGAAAATATAAATTTTATATCTCGGAGAATTCACCAGGCCAAATTCTAATCATGTCTTTGGCAACAGTGCATTTTCTGTTCGTAGTTAGATTCTTTAATTCGAACCTTTCGTTTGGCAATACTTTTATAACGTCAAACGGGCCTTCATACTTATTAACTAGCTTAGCTAAGTGGCTGTTTCCCGATGGGTGAAATACTAAATCGCCAATATTAATAATTTTATTAGATCGTCTCGTTTTATCAAACAAAATTTTTGCGTCGTCGGCTTGTTTCCTAATACGTGAGTACGCCAGTTGCCGATCATTTTCTAAACTTTTAGGTACGTCGAGATTTGGGATAGATTCGATCAATGTTTTAATGTCTGGTATATTACCGCTTACGCCGGCCAATAAATAAACTGGAGAAAATCCGGTGGTCTTTTGTTCTGTAGTATTAAGTGTTATTTGTAATTTTAAAATAGAGTTCGGCCATTCTGACTTATTGTCGCTGACCTCTGTTCTTAATAAATTTAAAACAGTTTTCACATATCTCTCAACTCAATGAGGAGCGCTTTTTGCAATCAGGTGTTGTTGTACCTAATTCTTTTAACATCTAGCAAATTTGTTTGTTGCCTCTATCGCAAATAAAAGTTTTAGTAATTCCAGATAAGCTTAGATACAATTTAATAGATTTGCATGTCTCAGGACCCGAAAGCGATTTAAGAGGAATTAAAAACAAAAATTTTGTAAACGAATCAATTAAAAGCAACAGATGTTTATATCCATCGACAGACATGGGAAAAGGGCCTACACAATCAGCATGAACTACTTGAAAAGGGATCGGTTTTTTGTCAATTGGGTGCAGTAATCCTTGTTTGGGACCACTATGATCTTTGTTTACAATGCATTTTAAGCAATGAGAGCAATACTTTTTTACAAATTTAGCCATTTTAGGAAACCAGAAATAATGGTTTATTTTTGCAAATGTTTTATCAGGGCCCACATGACATTGTTCGTCGTGAAATAATTTCAGCAAACCTAACCTGCTACCTTTTGGCACAAAAGCACAATAAATAGGCGGATTTTGTCCAGGATTTATTTTCCGGCAAAGAATATTATTTTGACAAAAATAATCTTTTGTAAGTTTGCCTTCCTTAAGTTGCTTTTGAATATTTAACGTTTCGGAATCGTGTTTCTGAGCTTTTCTTAGCCAGTTATATGTCGAAATTGTATTTACTACGTTTTGTTCCGAATCTCTAACCACAGGGTTCCTACTTAAATAATCGGCATGCTGTAAATATTTGCTCTTTCGGTAGTCGATATCAAAGGTATATGATTGTAAATAGAGCCACCATCTGGCAACCCTCGGGATAAGTTCTTTTTTATTTTGTGATAATTTAAGAGACTTACAATCTGTAATTAATTTAAATTGTATGCCAAGAAGATATACCGAAAATGTTTAATAGCATAAAAAGCTGTCAAGGTCTCCAACTCATATGAGTGGTATTTAGACTACTCATTAGAAGTTCTCCGAGAAAACTAAGCCACCACCCTTAACTGATTATCTTTATCACAGATTTAACTAGCTACGCTCGTAGCGTAGCTAGTTAAATCTGTGTCTTTATGCTGTTGAAAAGTATAGCCCCAAAACCGACCGCACTAGCATCTGTGTGAAGTTCTGTCGGTAAATTATTATCAAAAAAAAGTAGTAAAGGTCGTTGACTTAAAAAGGCACAAATATAAGCTTTCGCAATTTGTTGATCGGTTCCCCACACAAATTTTTTATTATTTTTTTGTAAGTTTAGTTATGCACGCAGTACGCGATGACAGCTCCGGTATAAATTTGCGGAAATAGTTCACAAGGCCCATAAATTGACGAACTTGTTTCAGGTTTTGAGGATCTGAAGTATTTAACAGAGCTTCTACTTTATTTTTTCCCGGTCTTACCCCTTTTTCAGATATTTCCTGCCCTAAATATTCGATTTTTGTTTAAAAAAAATGACATTTTTTTATATTAAGAGAAAACCCAGCTGACGATAATTAAGCTAGAACTCGATTTAATTTTTCCAAGCCTTCAGATAAAGTTTTTGATGGAATTAAAACATCATCAATATAAATTAGGGCGTCCTTGTCTTTTGCGTCACCTAGAGCTTTACATATGGCGCGTGGAAATACTGCCGTGCATTACGCAACCCGAATGGCATTCGCACAAACTCATAATGCCCATCCGGAGTAACAAAGGCGGTCTTTTCTATTGAATCTGAAGCAACGGGTATCTGATGGAAACCCGATGCCATGCCTAAAATTGTAAAAAATGTGTTACCTTGCAAATTATCTATTTGATCTTGTATAAGTGGTAAAGGGTAGCGTTCATTAATAGTTATTTTATTTATTGCCCTATAGCCACAGCACATACGCGTAGTTCCATCTTTTTTATGCACTAGAACAATTGGACTAGCATAGGGAGAGCGACTTTCCCTTATAATATTATTTTTTAGTAAGTCTTTAACTATTAATTTAACTTTTTCGCGTTCACATAAAGGCAATCTGTAAGGATGAAAATGTATTGGTTTGTCATTAGTAAGGCGAATAGATAATTCTGCGGTGGTTATGGGTGTAACTGAGTTGCCAAAAGTAATTTGATTATATTTCAAAAGTAAAGTTAACAAGTGTTGTAAATTTTCTCCCGTAAGAGGCGTATTTATTGTTTTCGAAGAAAGAACAATGTTATTAATTGATTTCCGACAATACGATACATTTTCGCTAAGTACAATTTTACTACCTCTAAAGTCAGTCTGAATCTCAATCCCTTTATGTTCGAAAAGATCTCTACCTAATATTGCATCCGGGATCATTGTAGAATCATTGACTACATAAAAACAAATATTAAAAGCCGTGCCATTATTTTCGATTCGTAAAATTGTTTTGCTAATGGCAAAAATTATATTATTTCCTATCCCTTTTAAAGTTTCTAAAGCAGGTTCAAGGTGACATTGCAATTTTTTGACGACATTTTCAGATATTAAACTACAATCAGCTCCCGTGTCTATCAAACAGTTAACTGAAACATTTTGTATCATAAATTTTGTACAAAACTTCTGGTCCAAAGACACACAGAAATAATTAATTTGCGAAGTAGAAGGTTGCTCACGCGATTTTTTAAAACAATCAACGGTATAATGGCCATATTTTTTTACAGTAAGCACATATGATGCTAGACTTATCGAGAGAATATTTATTTTCAACGTTCCCGTAACTTCCCTTGTTTCTTTTGAGACAATTTCGGCTCAAATGACCCGGTTTATTACACGCGTAACAAAGTTGTTGATTGATATTTGATTTGTTATTATCGTTAAATGGATAACTTCTTTTTAATTTATTTTTTTCGGAGTTATGAATCACTGGAGCCGACCCATGCATGGTATAATTACTTAACAAATTTAATAAATCACTGATCGAATCTATGTTACTATTAAATGCCGCTGTTTTAACATAAATATTATTGATATCTCCAATTATGATTTCCAAAATTTGACTCGTGGATAAGTTAAAATTCAACGAATTAATAAGAAAAAATTTTTTTCTGGCATACTCACAATAGGAACTCGCCTTTCTGCTAATGTACAATGCGACTTTGCATAATTTTTGGCTCAGATTGCGCTTTGCTGGATATAAGCTTGATAATTCGGTTCGAAATTCTTCCCAGGTCTTTTGAACTGGCTTCCATCCAGAAAACCATTCCTTCGCCTCTCCAACCAAACCGCTTCCACTTCGAATCATCAGCTCGTAGCTAGACTATGAAAACGTTTCGCCAAATTTCTCCATCTCGTCACACCACTTGGAGGCACCGTCATCATCTTGTGCAGGATCAAATACTGGGACACTCACTTCCGACGATATAGCAGGTTTCGGCGCGTCATTTCGTAACGATTTCAGAGAGTCCGCTAAGATTTTCACAAATTCTTTCATTTTAAGCAAACTTTTTTTTTTTTTTAATTTCGAAAACACGAAAACAACACAAAAAAATGTTTTTAATGTTTATTGCCAGGCATAAAGCACGAAGAAGAGAAAAAAAAGTAAAACGCGGCAGTGGTACTTTTAGTTGTCCTATCCCACTTCTGATGTAAGAAAACTCGATAATTAAATTAAAAATTATAATTAATAAAATATTAATAAAATATTAATAAAATATTAATAAAATATTAATAAAATAATTATAAAAATAAATAATAAAACTGCGACGTTACGAACAACAAAAATACATGCTTTCCTAAAGAAAGGCAAGGAGCGAGTCCCTTCTAAATTGGTTTCGTCCCAAAAAGTAAACATTATGATCATACTAAAAAATGTAAAAACACTAACGTAACCATAACTTAAATTCTAAAGAAAAATAACTCTTAGGTCACTAGTAATAAACTATAGCTATTAATTAACAAATAACTTATAATAATATATATTTATTATATTTGTCCGTAAATTTGCTCAGATGGAAGAAGAAATAAACTATCTTAAAAATAAGATTGTTACTTTGGAGAATAGTAAATCCCAGGACATTCCCAATTCAGTTTGTTATGAGGTCCAACAGCGTTTGGAAAGAGCAAATAATCTTATGATTTACAATGTTCCAGAATCTACATCGACTAATTTGAACGATCGTATATTACACGACAAAAATCTGGTTCAAGAGGTATTCCAGAAGCTAGGTCTGCAGCAAGAAGTTGCAACCATAAGTCGTGTACTTAGGGTAGGTAAAGTTTCTAATCGCACTAGACCGGTTAAACTGATATGCACTGCTACTACTGTTAAGACGGCCCTTAAATGTAAGGGTAAGCTTCGTGGGATGCCTTACAAACTGTCTAATGACCAGACTAAGATGGAACAGGATGCATATAAGGAATCTAAGAAGTCTTTATTAGATAGAAAATCTGCTGGTGAGGAAAACCTGATTATTCAGTATCGTAGAGGTGTTCCAGTGGTTGTAGAGTCCAAACAAAAAAACTTGCTTCAACCCCATTAACTGTGTTTTACCAAAATGTTGGAGGTCTTCGTACGAAGATTCAACCATTACTCAGTAGTATTATGTCCTGTTCTTATGATATAATTATATTGGTGGAGAGCAATTTGAATGACAGTATTGTAGATGCTGAACTGACGTGCAAGGGTTTCAGGGTCTTCAGATGTGACAGAAGCTGTCGAACTAGCAGTAAGTTGAGTGGAGGTGGTATTCTGATATTTGTCAGTGATAGTATACAATCACAGTGCATTTCTATTCAAGAGAACCGTATTGAGCAAATTCTGATTCTATGCCAGTGTAATGGGACTAAGTTCATTATTGGTGGTGTTTATATACCTCCACAATCACCTCGGGATACTTATATCTGCCATTGTCAAACCATGGAGTGTGTTACTACTCAATATGCCAACCTAAATGTATATCTGTTTGGAGATTACAACCTACCAAGGGCTGCATGGGGCAATGATGAGCATGGTCTCCTGGTTCAATGCCCAAGAGGTGACCCAGCTTTAGATGTTGCACAAAGATTTGGTTATTTAAAATTTTATCAATGTAACTTGATTCCTAATGATAGAAATGTATTTTTAGATTTGGTTTTTTCTAATGTTAAGGATTTAAATGTTCTTAAAGCTTCTGACCCTCTTTTCGAAGCTAATTTTCATCATATTGGATATGAGTGTCATTTGGATATTTCAACAGCAAATAACTCAATTTCTTCAAATCTAGCTTATGAAGAATTTTTTTATGATTTCCGAAGCGGTAACTACAATGAGCTTAATATCTTTCTCTCCTCAATTAATTGGAACGAGTGTTTATCTCATAGTGATCTTAACTTATCAATCAGCGTTTTTTATGAATATCTCTCTATGGGGATTGCATATTTTATTCCTTTAAAGAAATATAGAACTTCCTCATTTCCTAAGTGGTTCTCCCCTGAACTTAGAAAGTTAACTAGGAACAAAAGGAGTGCTCATTCATTATATATGAGAGATAATACAGACGAAAAGTATATAAAATTTTCTCGCCTTAGGTCTGAATGCAAACGTATGTCTGATTTGTGCTTCCGACAATATATTGAAGGGATAGATTCTGGCTTACAGAATGACCCTAAATCATTTTGGAAGTATATCAATGATAAGAGGTCCAATTATACCCTTCCCAATACGCTCTTTTATGGTGACAAGCAAGCGTCCAGTGGTTTGGATATTGCAAACATGTTTAAAGAATTTTTCCAAACTGTTTATTCTCCTGGTATTGATAATAATCAGCTGCAAAATGCTCCCGCTAATGGTTTAAATTTAAACATTACTAAGATCTTAACATATGATATATTTGAAGGTATTAGCTCTCTCCCTAACAAGATTACTGCAGGCCCAGATGGGATTCCGAATTTTCTCTTGAGGAAGTGTGTATGTACTCTTGCCATTCCTTTATCTTTGTTATTTAATGCTTCCTTACAAACATCCACATTTCCAATTGCCTGGAGGGAAAGTTTTATTGTGCCGTTGTTTAAAGCTGGCCGTCGGGATGTCATAGATAATTATAGAAGTATTTGCATTCAATCTTCAATACCTAAACTTTTTGATAGCCTCATAGCTAATCAACTTTCTTGGTTATGCAAAGGCTTAATATCAGATTCACAGCATGGGTTTTGCAAGAATAAGTCTACTGCCACTAACTTGATCTGTTACCAATCTGATCTTATGAGTAAATTAGAGGATCATAAACAAATTGATTCTATATACACCGATTTTAGTAAGGCGTTTGATCGTATTGATCATCAAATTCTTCTGTCAAAACTGATCTCCGTAGGGTTTCATGTTGATTTTGTGAGTTGGATTAAGAATTCTTTAACTGGCCGTATTCAAAGGGTCAGGGTAGGTGGACATTTTTCTGATCCTATCAGCGTAACATCAGGTCTCCCTCAGGGAGGGCATACATCACCCTTATTATTTAATTTATTTATTAATGATATAGTTAACTGTTTCCTGTATAGTCAGTGTTTGATGTTTGCAGACGACTTAAAATTTTGGAGGGTGGTTGGTAGTATTGTGGATCAAGATTTACTACAAGCAGATATGGATCGCCTAAATAATTGGTGTGAACAAAACAATCTTCATTTAAATGCTAGGAAATGTTGTGTTATTAGTTTCACTCGCAGGATCAACCGGTTTCAATCCAACTACTTCATTAATAATGAGCCACTGAATTATGTTGCATCTATTAGGGATTTAGGAGTTATTTTTGATGAGAAACTCACATTTATTGATCATATTAATTCAATTTCTATAAAAGCATCAAAATTGCTAGGGTTTGTTATGAGAAACTGTTCATATTTCTCAGTCTCTTCAACAAGAAGGGTTTATTGCTCCCTAGTAAGAACCATATTGGAGTACTGCTCTGTAGTTTGGTCTCCATACCACCAGATTCATATCGATGCTTTAGAAAGAGTTCAACATAAATTCCTGAGATATTGTGCTCATAGAACTTTAACTGTCATTGAGAACCATGACTATTCTTATATTGAAAGACAATTATCTATTCCGACACTGTCGCAACGCCGTAATATTTCTGGTGCTAGTTTTATATATAAGATCGTTAATAGGCTTATTGATTGCCCTGATCTGTTGGGTCGCATACGATTTAATGTTCCTCATCACGGGTTGCGCCATAATGTAACCTTTAACATTCCAATCCACAGAACATCCTATGGAATTAACAATCCTATGGATAGGTATATGAATTTGTTAAACAATTCGAATATTGATGTGTTTAACATAAGTTCCTTAATGCATCTAAAGAGGTCACTTACTTCATAATTGTGCATAAAGTTTTGTATTTACATTCTTGCATATAAATTATTAAGGTTGTTTCTAGTATATGTAGTATAGGTGTTTTTTACTTTAGTATTAATTTTTTAAGTAGGTTTAGATTATGAAAGTTGTTTATGTAAATATTATTGCTTTGTAAAATTTACAGTTAATGGGGTTTTCCCGTATTATGAATAAATAAATAAATAATAAGTTATTGCCCCGCCGACATAAGTATCCCACCAAAGCATAAATATTGGGGCGACGATCTATGATAATGACCTAGCGTCGCGTCGTCATCACGTCGGTACTTCTTACATATATTATACTATATTATATATATTATACTATATTATATTATATATACTATATATATATATATATATATATATATATATATTATATATATATATAGGGTGTTTCAGAACTATAAGATCAAACTTCTGGGGGTTGTTCAGTGCAACAGAAGAATCCATTTGAGTATAGGACCCCATATGCGGAAATGCGTCACTACGCCACTACGGCCCTAAGACGCGTTAAAATTTATAAAAAACATTAATTACCTAAATAGGATCTGCTGCATTTATTTTTACCTTTTGTACATGATACCATAACAACAATTGTTTAAAACCACCGCTTATTAATGTCAATTCTCAATGTCATGTTTAAAAATTTTATAGCTTACAATTTTTAAACATTTATTGCTCATGGAAAACTTTACCAATCAAGAATTGGCGGATATGCATTTGGCATACGGAGCAACAAACTGCAATGCACGAGCAGCATCGCGGTTGTATCATGAACGTTATCCCGAACGACAGCATCCTGGATACAAAAAGTTTTTTGCGGTTCATCGGCGGCTCGCTGAGACAGGCATGTTTAAGACCAAGATACATGATACTGGTGTTGCTCGAACCGTAAGAACGGTCGAATTTGAAGAAGAGGTGCTTCAGCGAGTTGCCGATGAACCATCAAATAGCACACGTGACGTCGCTCAGAATATGAATACGAGTAACGCTTCTGTCTGGCGGGTACTACACGAGCAACAACTTCATCCTTACCACTTCCAGGAAGTTCAAGGTATGACTGCAGCCGATTATCTGCAGTATAAAAGTTATCTTTAACGAGTATTATAAAATTGTTTACGATATGTTTTGTGGACCGATGAAGCCTCTTTCACAAGAGACGGTATTTTTAATAGTAGGAATAGCCATGTTTGGCAAAATTCTTATGCAATTTTTCCAAGAAAACATCAGAATCGTTGGTCTGTCAACGTATGGGCAGGCATTGTTGATGATGATTTAATTGGGCCATACCTTCTACCGGAATGGTTAACAGGACCAATTTATCTGCGTTTCTTGGAGGAAGTTCTCCCAGAACTCCTTGAAAATGTTCCACTAAACGTTAGACAGCAAATGTGGTTTCAGCATGATAAAGCGCCGGCTCACTTTGCTGTACAAGTACTCGAGTATTTGGCTCAGCAGTTTGGGCACCGTTGAATTGCCAGAGGACTCCTAGATCACCCGATTTAACGTCGCTCGATTTTTAGGCAGTACATACGTGGAGGATATTCCTTTTGAAAAGGCATTTCCAGGTTTTCACAGATAACAAAGCATTAATATACATCCAATCTTGTCGGCTGCTCACTCCACGAATTCCTCGATGGGCTCTTGCTCTGCAAAACTTTGATTATACGATTCATTATGTTAAGAGCTCTGAAAATGTAATTGCGGTTACTTTGTCTCGATACCCTCATTCCAGGTTATCGACTCCATCGAGCAAGCGATTTAGACTGATGTCCTCCCTCTGTTGTTCTAGGGAATTTAAGGGTCGACTGAGAAATTTGAGTAAACTTCAATTGAGTGATCCTGTTTTCGGTGAGAATATTAAAACCTTGCAAAAGGGTAATTTAATTAAGCAATACGTAATGCATGAGAATCTGTTATTCATCCGTAAAGCATTCGATGATCCGTACGTTCTGAGCATATCATCAGTTTTACAGGAGGCTTTTATCCAGCATTATCATGAAACTCTAGGGCATTTCGGTGTGTATAAGACTTGGACATTGCTACGGCGGGATGTATAGTGGAAAAATATGTATAAAGGAATTAAAAGCATTGTGAAGAAATGTGACATCTGTCAAAGAACAAAAGTTTCTATTCTGGCAACACCTCCTTTACAACCAATCATTGCTATTAAAATAATGAGTTAATTTCTCTTGACCTTTATGGGCGGAGATCTCGAGGAGGTGTAACTTATGTTTGCGTAATCGTCGACGTTTTTTCTAAATTTATTACATTGTATCCTCTCAGAAAGGCCACTACTAGAGCTATCCTAAATCGCTTGCTGCTCAAATATTTTCCCAAGCATCGGGTAGTTCAACAAATTTTGACTGATCATGGTACTCAATTTACCGCCAAATCTTGGAAGGATACTCTTCGACTCTTAGGGGTAACTGCGGTATTTTGTTCAGTTCGCTATCCTCAGACCAATCTTGTCGAGAGGTACATGAAAGAATTGTCTCGTCTTCTACGTACTTATTGCAATGAAAATCATCGCCGGTGGGCGTACGAGCTGCCAAAGTTTACCGAATTCTTGAATTCGGTTACCAATGAATCCACCGGGTTTTCCCCTCGACAACTACATTTAGGCTTACCGCCTTTATCCCTATTAAGAGAAACTATTAGTTTTCCTGACCTTCCGCCAGATTGCCCTGAGCGAAAGTTGGTGTTAGCCCGTGAAATGTTACAAAGTCGAGCGGAAAAAAGAAAAATTTCTTATTCGTCGGTATCCATAGACTGATGGCTGCTGAAACGAAAAAAATGATGTTGTTTGAGGGACCTTATAGAGTAAAAGCTCAGATTAGGCTTTTCACCTACATTTTAGAAAATCCAAGTACGGAAAAAGAGCGGGGGCAATTTCATACCAGTCATTTAAAGATATATAATGGCTAACCACCTAATTTTATAGGTGATTACGCCGGGGGCGGTTGTAGCGGAACGACCTCTACCTTTCCTATAGTTTCTTCTATTAGAATATCGAGCGTCTTAAATATTTTCTTTATTTGTGGAAATGAATGACATTCTTTAAATCCTACCTTTCTACTTGGAGTATTCTTATGATTATTACTTCGTTTATTACCATTTAATAAAGAAGTGTGGCGCCTTTGACTCCGTGATTCCGTTAAAAGATTTTAATCCGGGTCAGTGCTTTTATTATTAAAAGGTAAGGTTACAACTGTCCTGTTTCTTGGCTAGCAATTTATATTATTTATTTTATTATCAAAAGGTGTTAAAACTAAGCCCGTAACTGAGGTGAATAAACTGAGATTTCCCGACATTAGTGGTTTCTTTGACCTACGAACCCAAGGGTCTAAAAATCCCATTACAATATTAGAATGGTTGTGATTGTTTTGTGCACAGGTAAATCATGTCGACATGTGAGTAATATTTTATATTGTTGTTGTATAAGTCCATGGCTAGAGTCTTATGGTATACCGTATATGAGTTTGTCGCTGTTTAGCGAGTTATTATCAGGTTGTGGTCAATTGTGTAGCAGTCGACAGGGATGCCCTCTGAGCGCGCAGTTACTTCGAGTTGGTCTTGTGAGTTATAGAGGGCCCTCACTTGTCTTCTCGATTGACACATTTGGATTCTAAGTTCTCGGTATATGTTATCTTAATTTCCAAGTGATCAGATGCTTACCGCTTAGCGGCAGTGAAGTGTCTGGAGTAGCTTTACGTCGAAGAAAGAAGATATATATTTAAATTATTAGCAAACATAAAGTAACTATATTAATGGTTGTTGGCATGACTGAATCAAGGGGACCGAGGTTCCCCGGTGAGTAAACTTAATCTTTATTAGATAGGTCAGCACAGTAAATCGTAAACATTTTTATTTTATGGTACTCTCAATCTCTTGCTGTATACATAGTGGAGCTTGCTAAATGAATTGCATTGTCAATACTCACGTAAGTTTAATTTTAAAATACCCAAATTTTACAGACTTTATTTAAAATTTCGATAAATATAACACAACTTGGTAAAAAATAAGAATATAATTAAAATATAATAAACCATCTAAAGTAACTTTACGTAATAACGTCTAGCAAAGGTGCAATAGATCCTATTTTTACCGATATAAGGAAGCAAATATATTCGATTATTCAAGATTCAATCCAATATAAGCGTAACCTAAGTATGGATTGATTATAAAATAGCTTTTGACACAAGAGCATATGACTTAATATTACATCTACTTAAAGACCTTAAAGCTTCCCCTATTCTCATATTATTTTTCAAAATTCTCTATAACATCAGGAGCTCAAAAGTCGTCAAAGCCTATTGCATTCAATAGAGGTGTTTTCCGATGCGATTCACTTAGTCCCTCTGCTGTTCTGTACATCGCTGCTACTGGTATCTGCATCCCATCGCAAGACACATCTATTTTATATGAATGACCTTAAACTTTATGCCACTAGTGAGCGCGATCTACAGCAGTCTCTCAAAGCGGTTCACGAATACACTAGAGATGTATGCGTGAAGTTTGACTTAGACAAATGCACAAAGCCCAGACTAGAAAAGGGAAAATACGGAAACAACTTATTAGACGAACAACTCGCAGATTATGAGAAGAAACTTGGTATTACCTGGGAATGCCACAAAATCAACGGCTAGACCATACAATGCTGAAGATAAATTTCCAGGATACATGCATCTACCTCTCAGGAGGAAACCTTATTATAGCGGTAAATGAAAAGGTACTGGTCCCCTATCCAGTACTTATATGTTCATTTGGAATTGTACGAAAAATAGGTGGAGAACGACTTTTTAACTTTAAGAGATTGTGTCTTAGTCAAGAGAAGACGATGCGGGTGAATTAATAAGGGGGATTGCTAAGGAAGAAAATGGCTATACAATACTCAGGCTTGGTCAGCCAAACTACAGACTTCATATATCAGTGAAACAGGAAAACATCAGAACTTAAATAGAAAGGGGTCTACATGGAAGATCCCGACACTTTTGTATGGTGTAGAAATATGTATAACTTACTAATTTAGCTAAAGGCAAACCACCTATACCCGAAGACACAAGAATTCATGATGACAATTTTAGACAAGATAGCGCAACTAACAACTACAAGCCACATTGTTTAAAAGAATATGTACCGGATAAATGTCAGAGATATGACAACGCTGGAGAGACAATAGAGCATGTAGTGGCCGGCTGTCTAGTACGGATATCCGCGTCACCTTTTACCCAGTCAACATATTATTTTTTTTTGTCCGTTCCTTATAAACCAATTCCCAGACTATTTCCCAACCTTAGTCGGTGGTTAGCTTATCCTATTCAGACTGGTATCCAGACTGGATGATACCAGAATACATATACTAGAGCCAAGGATACATAAATTTGGTTGAATAGTTTTAGCATCTTAGACGGAAGATGTCCAGTACTGTCGGACACTACATACCTCGGAAGACGTAATCAGTTCGCCAAAATAGTATACTAACAACTAGCCATCAAGGACAGTCTACTGAAAGAACTCTCCACCACACTATAAATATGAACCACAACCAGTACTGGAATCGAAGAATTGGGTATTATATTTTGATAATTACTGTTAGGACGATTGATTACTACAGACCCAATATTCTGATTAAAGAGTAGAAAGAAAAATAGGCTATTATTATCGATATAGCATTACCCCTTTCTCATAACATAATCAAGGCTAAGAGAAAGAAGATACAGAAGTACGAGAATCTGAGATATGATTTAAAGAACGCGTGGAAATTGAAACAAGTGCGAACCCATCATCTGGTGATTTCTGCGGAAGGAATAATGTCAAACAAAAATCTGCAATTAATAAGATTGCCAGGAACTATCTTCAATGTGGGACAACGCGCCATATTCCTGCAAACACGCCGCATAGTGAGGAAATTTCTAGGAAAGGATAAATGAACCGGGATGAACTCTCCTCTTTGCGTTGGCACCTAACTAGTCTACTAACGAGAAGGTCGGTAAATATTCCGGCATAATGTTAAAACTAAGGTCTGTCATTTATGCGGGGAAGTGCACTTAACTCGATAATCTACGTATCACCTAACAACCATAATGCAAAGTAGGTATAAATGACATCAATTACGTATAATGTAATTTACTTTGCACTTTTATAGCTTAAGAGTAATAAATTTCAATTCATATAGAAGTCAACAAATTCATTAACTGAATAAAAACAATGTAATTTTAGAAAATTTTCAATTTGCGTTTTAAATATTTTGATACAGTTATATCTCTCAGAAGAATGCCTCTTTTTAACATGATTGCACTTCATCATATACAGTATTCCTTAACTTTAAGGTTTAATCTACCCCAATATAAGGGGTGATTAAGATGGTTGCCTCCCAATATCAATATATAAAAACTAGACTGGGATTTTGCATTAATTTTGTACCGTTAATTTCACATGCATCATTTTTGTACCGTTAACTTTTTTGCATCATTATAGGTGAAAAGTTATAATGCTTTTTTTTTCATATTAGAATTAAATAGAATAATTTAATTAATCTAATTATTTAACTAATCTATTCTATCGGCTTTAATGATTGTGAAGCATTATTGATGATACAAAGAACACCAAAAGTAAAGACAGCTTTGACTTGAACATAAAAATTTGAACACTAATAAACAATATTATTTATCTACTAACCAATAATATTAACTGCTGTATTACTACAAATCATTTGCAAAAGTATTGCAAAGGTGGGCACAAGAACAAGAGCTCAAGGAGTAAACGAACAAACTAAAGGCCTACAGCAATATTTTTTATTTTCTCTAATATTACTTTGAATCAAATAGACTATTTAATCAAAATCAGTTTGATTTTGACAATGGTGAATCTACCTACTGTTGGTACAAGTGCACTAGCCAATCATATTCTTGGGGATTTTGAGCGTAATTCAGATACTTCCGATCTGAAAAAGGTGTTTGACTGTGGCTTCCAACATATTCTTTTGCACAAATTATCATTTTTAGATAGCATTAATATCATTTCAACCACTTGAGCGATAGGTCACAATATGTGTCATATGATGGTCAAAAGGCAGCTTACTTTATGGTATACCGCGTAGTTCTGTTTTAGCTCCCACTCAGTTTCTCCTCCGTATCAAAATTTAGTGAATGCAGTACATTGTGCAAAATGAATCCTCTTTGATGATGATACCACGATCTATTTCACTTATAAAAAGGATGCGAATATTATTGTTGGAATAGTATCAGACACTTGTGAGAGGCTGTAGTCTTGGTTTGTGATTAATAAGTTCTTCCTCAATTCTTCTTAAACTCATATAATAAATTTTACTCTAGCATATAGGGCTGCTGTTATTCATGAAGTTCCTGTTAAATACCTTGGAGTTTTCTTTGATCCAGGCTGATATGATTAAAATCTATAAAAAAATTATAATTCCATTAAATGAGAATAAAAACAAAGAATATAGATTAAATTGACTTTCATTAATGAAATTGTAATGATATTAACACAGTGGCGGCCGGCAAATTAAAAACGATACAATTTTTAATATTTTATGCTAAAATCATACGGTATATTTTCTATTTGCACATAAATGTTTTTATCACTTCATGTTAAGCTTGCACATGCATAAATATTTGGATTTGAAACAGGTTTGGAATCTGATATTTTAACAATTTAGAAATACCTTGGACAGCTAAATAAAAACGATTCATCTTTTGTTTTTTTTTATCAATTTTTGTCGAATATGAATGTGTAGCATTTATTTATCATTTAGTTGGTGTCTCACTTAAGTAATACAAGGTCAATATAAAACAAACATTATGGGTAAAAAAAAAGAGTTGTGACCCTGAAAAAAGACAAGTAATTTTAAATTTGATTCAAGAAGAGCATTCATACAGTAAAGTTGCAGCAATGCTAAAATGTTCCAAATTTATGGTTCATAATGCTATTAAACATTATAAAACTCACGGCACGGTTAGAAATGTACCTAGGAAGAAAAGGCCTAGAATAACAACCGCAAGAGAGGATAAAATTATGGTACGTTTAGCAAAAAAGTCGCCCCATTTAACAGCAGTAGATATCAGACGTGAAATGTATGCACAAAACGATCCGAAGCCATCAGTAAGAACAATTCGCCGCCGACTTAATGAGTTTCAACTATTTAGAAGAGTTTCCCAAAAGAAGCCACTTGTCTCAAAGAAGAATCGTAAACTCCGATTGCAGTTCGCACGCGATCATTTGAGCTGGACCCTTACCCAATGGAAAAATATACTTTGGTCGGATGAAACAAAACTTAATCGCATCGGATCGGATGGTCGTACTTACGTACGAAGACCACCTGGTGAGGAATTAAATCCAAGATTGACAAAATTAACTGTTAAACATGGAGGTGGTTCAATCAGGATGTGGGGCTGCATGTCATGGTATGGAGTTGGACCAACTTATAAAATAGATGGACTTATGGATCAGGAGAAATACAAATCTATATTAGAAAATGTGATGCTTCCATATGCAGAAGAAAAATTACCTATTACCTGGAAATTTCAACAGAATAATGACCTCAAGCATACAGCACGTTCAGTAAAAAGGTGGTTTGAACAAAACGTCGTTGATGTAATTGAATGGCCCTCGTGTAGTCCAGACCTCAACCCGATAGAGAATCTGTGGAATGATCTTAAAAGAATAATTCAGCCAAAGCAATTTAAAAACATGGACGAACTAGTGAAAGGTGTTCAAGAAGCTTGGTATTCCATCCCAATTACTCGCTGTCAAACTTTAATAGAATCTATGCAAAGAAGATGTCTAGCAATAAAAGAAGCTAAAGGATATCCTACCAAATACTGTTTTTTTTTGGTGTAAAATTAAAATATTGAATTCGTTTTTAATTTGTTGTCCATTAATTTTGTAAACATTTTTTTTCCCTAGACTTTTTAATAGATTACTATTGATTTATGGTAGAATGTGTTTAATATGTCTAACCCTTATGAATAAATATCATTCGCAAAACTGCATAAAATGGTTTTCCAAAAAAATTAAATTTTGTGTCGTTTTTAATTAGCTGGCCGCCACTGTACCTTGCATCTTTTAACGTCGTTAAAACTCTCCATTTTGCAATCACTGTTCGTTTGTCGTAATGAGTTTTGGTTTAAGTCATTTTTCATCAACATTTAATTTGGTTAATCAGTTCCTTAATGAAGTCTTATTGCGCCCACGCATCCGTAGATGTCTTGCCTTTCTGCGGGTTTAAAAATAACCAGAAAAACCTGAGTAAACATCATAATATTATTTTCTGTCACCAGCGGGAAAATTTTCTTGTATTATTTTAACGAGGGAGTTAACGACGTACCATGTGAACATTTTTACGATCAAAATATTTTGAATTTATCATCACGGCTGTTAGGCTCTGATGTGATTATAGTCAATCTGTAAATTACAAACATTAAAACGTCTGAATTGATTTTTTTTCTCAAATATTTATCTAAAAAAATTATTTTTAACCCGATTTTTTAACGACTGTTGGTGCGATTTTTAAATTCCAATACGTCATGTTATCCAGGTCAAATTAGTTTACCTGGGCAAATCAGGCTTGACGCCACGTTTTTCCAAATATCCAATAGACGTGATGTACAGCGATGATAAATCGAGTTTTAAAACTAATTTCCTGAGTGTTTTTTATCCATTAATAACAAGGATCATCTTATTTGGTTTTTACATCCTGGATATGACAAGATAAAAATGGATGGGATTTATGTAATGGAAAACATTTTTGGTATAAGCCATTTTTTTACTTGTTTACATAGTTAAACGTGCTTTTAGCGGATTTTCCCTGAAAGAAATAAAATTTGGCCGGGCAAATATAATATCATATAAATAGCATGTTCTTTATTCCAAGCGAAGAGTCGGACATAGGTGGGGTTGTTCTTAGTCTGAAATAAATAATAGTTAAACAAAACTAAAAGAACACGCAATCATAATTAATTACCTCAAATAAAAATCTTAATAAAATTTAAGTTATTAACAGAATAATTCAAATCAGAGTAAACAGCGTGCTCGATATATTAAATATGACAATTATTCTTTTGGCAACTATCTATAAGAAAAGAGTTATGAAAATGAAGTAAAATGCATCCCACGCTTTTTACTTTAATTTGAATCATTCTGTTAATAACTTACATTTTTTTAATATGACTTTTATTTGAGGTAATTAATTATGATTAATTTCTGAACTTCTACTACTATAATAAAAACTCTTTGTAATTAAAAATTATTTTCTACTTTTTAGTTCGATTAGCAATAAAAGCGTGTTTTTTTTCTTAAACTATTATTTATTTAATTCATATTCGTTTATTGTACTTTAATCAATAAAACTTTATTAATTATTTTGATCATAATAAATTCCTTATTTACTTGCCAAATTTGGTTCCCCAAAATAATTTCGATATTTATATTCTGATTATTTTGTTGTAATTAATAAGCCTTTGTAAATCACGGTTATAGTGATGGGCAAATCGACACTTTTGTGTGTGTGTCGATTCATTCGACACCATGCATCCTAATGTATCGAAACAATTTATCGACACAGTGGGATGGGTACTATAAAATGATACTCCACAACCTTTGTACGCTTCTGTGTCGGAAAATTTGACAATTTTTTCTTGGTTTACCTATACATACTCAAATAAAGATCACAATAAAAAATTATATTAAGTTGCGCCATTTAAGGTATGTTTTTTGTTCTTTGTGATGGCTTTGTATAGAATTTAAAATATATTATTCCATAGATTTTAATTAAATTCCAAAATATTCAAACTCCAAATATTCCAAATATTCAATTTTGCGACCTTTTGAGAATTCAGGTGATTTCTTCTATCAGTTATTATTTGTCCTGTTTTCGAAAATGTTTTTTCGCACGGGATGCAAAGTCTTCTTTTCATTAGCTCAAAAAGGCTAGGAAACAAATATTTATGTTCTTTCCACCATGAAAGAGGGTCGCTATTTCTGGGTAACAGTGGCATTTGAAAATACTTGTCAACTTCAATGATACTGGCTGCTTTGGTATTTTCACTCTTCTTGATTAGTTTTTCGACTGTTAAATCAAAGCCAGACCAGATGCTGCTTGACATTTGTGTTTGCGTCTGTGTGGATGTTGATGCCACAGATTTGGATTGATTTTCGGGATCATTGCTTTTGTTGTTGTCATTATTATTAGCATTTCGAATTTTTATGCATTTTTGAATTATATTTTCCTTGGTTTGTCTTAAAATATCGTCATCGTAAAAACCATATTGACTTAATCTGGGGTCTAAAAATGTCACTTCCCAAATAATATTCAAATTTCGATATCGTTTTTTAAACCTATTTATAATTTCTTCGTTTAGCTTTCCAACAAAATTGTCTACCTGTAAGCTTTCGAAAGTATTATTTAACCGATTACAGAACGCAATTAAGTTTTTAGTTAATACTGCAACCTTGTAGAGATAAAGTAACAGGTTTTTCGCCACTTAATTCAACTGTGACACTTGATTCACTCATTAAAAATTGCAAAAAGATTGCAACAGTTTTCAATTACATATCAATCTTCAGAGGTGAGGAGCGGCAGGCTTGGATTATTTCATATGCCCAACGCACTTTGTAGAGATTCTTTTGTTTTATTGATCCCATTGAGCTTGTCGAATGTCGAATTTCACCGAGTAGAGCAATCCTACTTTAATTTTAGTACTTAACATCTAATTCTCTTCTGGACATTTTGTAATTTTTCTGTTGCTGAAGAACTTCGTTTGAAAAACTCTACAATTGTCTTTACTTTTTGTAAAGTTGTACTAATTTGAGCAAAACATGGAAAATGCTACCACCTTCCTAACTGTACAGCTTTTACCATATTGGCTGCATTGTCTCGCATGCTACCAATTTATTTTTCACTTTGACAATGTTGATGTCAATTGCTGAATGATATTTTCGGATGTATGCTGTCCCAAAAACTTAAAAGTTGATAGAACTCGATTTTATGATACAGTTACCATCTATGAAATGAGCAGTTATTGTGTAAAAACTCTCATTATTTAGGGAAGTCCAACCATCAGTAGTAATAGCTATATATTCAGCTTTCTCAATTTCTATCTTAACTTGCGTGAGGCACTTTTCATAGGCGGCTGATAGCAAATCATTTAAGAGAGTTTTTCTGCTGGGAAGATGATAATTGGGATTTAACAGACTAACAAATTCTTGAAAGTTTTTACTGTCTACGACATTGAAAACTTGATGATCACATACAACAAACTTCAACAATTGCTGATCGAGATTTTGTTGCTTTGAAATAGAAAGAAAGAAAGAAAGAAAATGTGCTATATTACGTAAGAATAAATTGACAAAACAATGAACAAAATTAAACACAAGAAGATAAAACTTTTTGAACATACTTGAATTAAAGATAACTAAATAAAACAACCAATTACTAAATAAAGGTAAACATGTTAACATGTCCAAGGCTAAAACCTATCATTAAAAAAGTCATCCAGGTTATAATATGCCTTAGCCAATAAAAGCGACTTTAATTCTCTTTTAAATTTCTTAACATCCGATATATGTCTCAACACATAGAGGAACATGAATGTAAATTAATAAGCTTTTGGTAAGGGAAGACGTAGGAATAGGTAGGGGAACATCATTTACACGACGAGTCAAATGGCCAGTGTCAGAGGGTAGTTTGGGAATTTTGTGAATAAGAGCAGCTGTTTCTAACATAAAAAGTGAAAAAGGAGTTAGGATTTTTTCAGAAATGAAGAGGGGTTTGCAAGAATCTCTTAACTTAGCAGAACACAGGTATCTAACTGCTTTTTTTTGAATAACAAAGACAATGTTAAGTAGCCCCTTATTGGTTAAACCCCAAAAAGGCAAGCCATACCGAATATGAGATTCAATAAGTGAAAAGTACACTGAACGTGCAACCACCCCTCCCAGCCCTTGTTTTGCCATTCTTACTGCAAAACATCCAGAAGATAATTTCCCAGCTAAATGTAAAATATGATCTTCAAACCGAAGGCGATCAATGGTAATTCCTAGGAACTTGCAGCACTCTTTATTCTGCAAGAGGGAATTTTCGTCAAACATCAGACCCTGAACATCGCACTTAAACCCCATAATAGACGTCTTTCTTACATTAAACACGAGCCTGTTGGAAGCACACCACCCTGATAAAATATGAAGGTCTTCAAGGATACAAGTCTTAATATAATCAGAATGTTTATGGGTCCATAGTATGGTGGTATCATCAGCAAACTGAACTACCTTGCCCTGCAGTTTCAATGACATCAAGTCATCCACATACAGTAAAAATAACAGTGGTCCCAACACTGAACCCTGGGGAACGCCGCATTTTAGGGATCTAGAAGCAGACAAACGCCCAGATACTGTAACCTTCTGAGTACGATTTGATAGATAGGACTCAAGCCATCGCAATGCTACGCCCCTAAAACCATATTTATCGAGCTTAGATAACAGTATTCCATGATCCACACAGTCAAATGCTTTGGATAGATCACAAAACACTGCCGCCGATGACTCTCCAAAATTCAAGGACACATAGACGCTCTCCAAAAAGCTAAAAACAGCATCATGAGTCCCTTTACCGGCTTGAAATCTAAACTGATTTGCAGAAAAAATGCCATTATGATGTAAAAAGGACAAAATTCTGCTTTTTGCAAGTTTTTTAACTATCTTAGAGAGGGTAGACAAAATAGAAATGGGACGGAAACTACAAGGCTGATCCAAATCTCCACCCTTATGAAGAGGGATAACCACTGCCTCTTTTAAACATGAAGGAAAAATGCCAATATGTAAAGAATTGTTTATGGCAGAAACTAAAGCATTTAAGGCTGAATCGGGCAAAAATAGTAACAACCTCGAAGATATCCCATCAGCTCCAGATGATTTATGGTTTTTTAGGCGTTTGATTTCATTTTTTACTTCGGTATGATCGACAGAATAAAAGAAAAATGAACGCTCAACCAACACTTGGTGAAGATAGTGTAAGGGATCAATGTTACTACGAATTCCCTTGAGCAAGATATTAGGTATATCACAATAATAGTCGTTTAAAATGTCAGGTCTTAACTCCGGTTCAGATACTTTTCTATGGCAATGTCTAAAATCATTAATAATCGACCAACACTCTCTTTGCCTATTTGATGACATATTTAAGCGATCCCTATAATAATTAGATTTTGCTGCTTGATTTGTCTTTCTGTACAGACTACGGTATTTCTGATGATATACACGGATATTTTCATTTGTGGTATATTTGCATAATTTAGTCAAAAAACGGAGGTTTTTAGCTGAAATTCTAAGGCCTCTTGCAACCCATGGTTTTCGTTTCTTAGTTTTAAACCTCATTTTAGGAAAGTACTGATTGATCTTATCACACAGAACTTGAAAAAATAAAGTAAGTGGGTCAGAAGCCGTTTCAAGTGCATTCCAATTTACCGAAGCTAGTAGCAGCAGAAAAAGCATTGAAATTTCTCCTGCTGAAAATTCTTGCCATATAATGAGATGAAGATGATACAGTATTATATGGCATTTTAGCAAGAATAGCTTCATGGTCGGAAATACCAGATAGGAGTACTGTGCATAAAACGTCATCAAAATTTGTACAGAAATAGTCAATTGTAGTTGCAGATGAAGAAGTTATTCATGTGGGAGAAAGAACGTGCATTTTCAAGTCGTAAGAATTTAAAATACTTAAAAGAGAAGTACGTGGCAAGGTTTCATCAGTGTAGTTGATATTAAAGTCACCAGCCAATATAACCTTAGAGTGTAGGGACATTCAAAAACATTCTCTAACAGAAGATTATCATACTTATCAATATTACAAAAAATCGTTTCAATTGTTTGCCTAGCCAAGATCATGGTTCCTCCATGTATAGAGTACAATATCAGGAAAATTACATGTGTCCAGCAAAAGATGAAGCTCATCCATCTTGTTTCTTAGGGATTGTATATTAAGAATAAAGATACTTAACATTTTTGAAGAGCTAACTTCAATTTTACTAGTAGAATATGAACAGGAATGTGATTCAACCTTCGTGGACATGTCTCTAAAAAAGAAGAATTCAATTCACGATCAGTAATCAGTTCAGACTCATTAATTTGATGATTCAAAGACAATTTATTTGATGAAATATTAATTTTAAAATATTTGAAAATATGTGCATGTAATAATGATGCCAAGTCTGAACCAAAGTTACTGGCGTGATTAGACTCTAAAATCACATACAGATTAATATTGTTTGCATGAAAAGTACGATAAAGGTCCTTATTACTATTAGAGATAACATTATGCTTTAAATAAGTATAAGGGCTTGTCATCACTAAAGTGTTTGTATCAACATTATTTTGAATTAAATTTTTTAAAACATCAGATGAAGAACAAATTCCATTTAACATTACTATTAAAAAATCTTCTCTCATAAAGTCCTTAACTAAATTTGATGCTGTCCTAATCACCTCACTGCTTGAACTGCCCGGCTTCAGGAAACACTGGACCTTGTAGTAAGCTTCAAACTTTAAACGTAAATGTTTTAGGAACACTTTTCTACAATTTCCACCAACAAAGACAATACCAATACCAAGAGATTTTCTACAAAATGTAGTAATATTCATCTGATCCTGTCTTTTTTTGGTAACCTGAGATGGAGCAGCATCATCACAAGAAGTTGTTCCATTGTTATCATGCTTATTATTATTAGACGAAAATTCAACTTTATTATTATGTTCTCCTCATTTTTCTCTTGAAAACCACGTTTACGACTCTCTGCCAGGTCTATTGTAGGATGTTTTAGTTTGAAATGACGTGTTAAACGTGTAGAAGTTGCGGAGTGTTTATTAATTTTTAAAACAGATGAGCACAAATTTTCATTTAGCTTTACTTCCATCTTTAACATCTTGTGCAAAATAGTCCCAAACAACACTTCTTTTTGTCGACATTATTTAGCGTTGAAACTGAGAAAAACAAAGTCATATTTTTATAACTAATAAAGCCCAGATTTAAAATCGTATTTAATAATCTTAATGTTCAGGAAAATACTTGCACTTCATTAAATTAGTACATACATTTATTTTTAAAAGAAATTTTATGTAATTAATAAGAGATAATTTTTTTTAATAAGAAAGAATTTTTAAAAATAAGGGTGTTATCCCAACTTGTTGAACAATTCCTCAATATTATTAAATTGATAAGAAATATTGATATACAATCATTATAATTGGCAATATCTAGGTGAAAACATAAATTGGTAAATTAAAGTTTTGATCTAAATATTATTATATTTTTTATAAAAATACGACTTAGACTTTACACTATACTCGCACTAGGTTTAACCAACAATAGGCGACACACAACACAATACAAAGAATCACTATCAAAATTACCTTGAGCAAACCCGTCAAACATTCAAAAGCAATAACCGCCGATGTCGACAGAAAATAATAAAACAAAAACAAAATATAACCATTAATTTAAACGCACGTATCGGTTAGCAGAACCTCTAAAACTAGGTTCAGACAGAAGTCTCAATCAAGCTTTATTGACCAATTCAGATTGGCTATGGGAATCCCAAACGGTATACCAATGGACAAATGTTGTATTTATAAAGAGTTATATTTGCCTTCTGTGCTTGATGCTAGAATTAATGTCTAAAATTAACAGTATCATTAACACTAACGGTTTTTTGTATTAACTTTTGTTTGTGTCATTTAAAGTTTTGTGTCATAAGTGTTGTTTGACATTTACCATCACTGTGTCGAAATTATCGATAAGACGTGTATCGATACCGCGACACAGTATTAATGTGTCGACAAATTGCATCGAAACACCGACGGAGAAGCCATCACTACACGGTTATCATACATCTTACATGAATATTAATTAGAGTAACCTGAGGTTATGAGACTTAGCACCCACATGTGTAAGGAATAAACAAGGTGAAAATGCATTTACCCTAAAGACATTTTCGTCTCCGTTCGGCAGAGCTGCGTACCCAAGCAAGTTCAAAAGAGTAACTGTGAGAGTACAGGCATGCGCAGATCGCGTGCTAGCTCTATCTCTCTTACGCTCCTACAGAGGAAAAAAATAATTTATTAATCGTAGCAGTTCTAATAAAGTGTAATAAATGCATGATCCTGCAGTATAAAGACACTCGGAAATTCTGTTGATACTCCCCAGAATACAACACTATATCTAATTCTTGAGCAAAACTGTTAGTGTGTGTTACATTAGCTATACAGTGTTTTTACTTGCTTCGCAGTCTATAAATTGCATAGCACATAAAGATAGTCTGTCACACATTTCGTGAAAATGAAGTTCATCCAAGTTCAAGCCCAGAACCCTAATGCAGAAGTGGACTTGAACTTTCTCCGCTTCTAGGCAACTTATAGAACTTGCCGCCCGATTTTTGTTCACCCCAGACTATGACTTATGTTGCCTTTACGGTAAATCCTAACTAAAATAACGAACCCACTTAAAAAACTTGCAGCAGCTGAAGATTCATAACACGACCAAGAATTGTCATCGGCAAACATGGTAAGATCTTCTATGTGATCCACGATAGTACAAAAATCATTGGCGAATATTAGACATAACAGAGGCCCAAGGATGGATCCCTATTGAACCCCAAGATCCAAAGCTATGTGAGACCTGAAAAAAACATAAGATTTTACCCGTTCTTAGACTTTGCCTCTTAAACCACAACTCTTTAGTTAATTGTTTACCAAGTCAAACGCTTTGCTAAGTCCATTAAGACTCACAAACATTTATGACTTTTAACTAATTGGTTATAAAGTAAGCTCAAAAACTGCAACATAAGCGACTCGTAAATAAATTGAATGAGTTAAAAAAAAGCGGAAGATTGAGTGAATGCGATTCTTTCAAGCACCTTAGATACAGTAATTATTATCTATAATTATAGTAATTATATCGGACAATAATTATCTACACTATTTTCTGTCTCCTTTTTTGAATAAGGTAATTAATAGGGCTGAGTTAAATGTAATACTTAGGAAAGATAGCTTTTTCTAGTGAGTAATTATTAGGGTAGGCTAATGGTTTGATAGTATAGGTGATAATTCTTTTAGTAAAATTAACTAAAACGCGATTCAATCTGAGTGTATTTCATTTTTAACACGCTTTTATTAGCTCGGGTTGTATGTATGTATAAAAATATTTCAGCTTAATTTTCACTCGTTAAAAGTCTGATCAACTTAAAACAAGTATCAAGAGCTAATGACAATGAAATAATTTGATAAACAGTTTGCCATTATCTTTATTAGAACTGCCACGATTAATAAATTATTTTGTTTAGATCCTCTGTAGCCTAAGAGAGATAGAGCTAGCACGTGATCTGCGCATGCCTATACTCTCACACTTACTCTTTCGAACTTGCTTGGGTACGCAGCTCTGCAGAACAGAGACGAAAATGTCTTTAGGGTAATTGCATTCTCACCTTGTTTATTCATTACACATGTGGGTACTAAGTCTCATAACCTTAGGTTACTCTAATTAATATTCATGTAAGATGTATGATAATCATGTAGTGATGGCTTCTCGGTCGGTGTTTCGACGCAATGTGTCGACACATTAATACTGTGTCACTGTATCGATACACGCCTTAATTTCGACACAGTGATGTTAAATGTCAAACAACACTTATGACACAAACAAAACTTAATACAAGAAACCGTTAGTGTTAAGTAGTTAATAATACATTTTAGACATTAATTCTAGCATCAAGCACAGAAGGCAAATATAACTCTTTATAAATACAACATTTGTCCATTGGTCTACCACCGTTTGGGATTCCCACAGCCAAACTGAATTGGCCAATAAAGCTTGAGTCAGACATCTGTCTGAACCTAGTTTTAGAGCGTTCTGCTAACCGATACGTGCGTTTAAATTAATGGTTATGTTTTGTTTTTGTTTTATTATTTTCTGTTGACATCGGCGGTTATTGCTTTTGAATGTTTAAGGGGTTTGCTCAAGGTAATTTTGATAGTGATTCTTTGTATTGCGTTGTGTGTCGCCTATTGTTGGTTAAACCTAGTGCGAGTATAGTGTAAAGTCTAAGTCGTATTTTTATAAAAAATATAATAATATTTAGATCAAAACTTTAATTTACCAATTTATGTTTTCACCTAGATATTGCCAATTATAATGATTGTATATCAATATTTCTTATCAATTTAATAATATTGAGGAATTGTTTAACAAGTTGGGATAACACCCTTATTTTTAAAAATTCTTTCTTATTAAAAAAAATTATCTCTTATTAATTACATAAAATTTCTTTTAAAAATAAATGTATGTACTAATTTAATTAAGTGCAAGTATTTTCCTGAACATTAAGATTATTAAATACGATTTTAAATCTGGGCTTTATTAGTTATAAAAATATGACTTTGTTTTTCTCAGTTTCAACGCTAAATAATGTCGACAAAAAGAAGTGTTGTTTGGGACTATTTTGCACAAGATGTTAAAGATGGAAGTAAAGCTAAATGAAAATTTGTGCTCATCTGTTTTAAAAATTAATAAACACTCCGCAACTTCTAGTTTAACACATCATTTCAAACTAAAACATCTAGACCTACAATAGACCTGGCAGAGAGTCGTAAACGTGGTTTTCAAGAGAAAAATGAGGAGAACATAATAATAAAGTTGAATTTTCGTCTAATAATAATAAGCATGATAACAATGGAACAACTTCTTGTGATGATGCTGCTCCATCCCAGGTTACCAAAAAAAGACAGGATCAGATGAATATTACTACATTTTGTAGAAAATCTCTTGGTATTGGTATTGTCTTTGTTGGTGGAAATTGTAGCAAAGTGTTCCTAAAACATTTACGTTTAAAGTTTGAAGCTTACTACAAGGTCCAGTGTTTCCTGAAGCCGGGCAGTTCAAGCAGTGAGGTGATTAGGACAGCATCAAATTTAGTTAAGGACTTTATGAAAGAAGATTTTTTAATAGTAATGTTAAATGGAGTTTGTTCTTCATCTGATGTTTTAAAAAATTTAATTCAAAATAATGTTGATACAAACACTTTAGTGATGACAAGCCCTTATACTTATTTAAAGCATAATGTTATCTCTAATAGTAATAAGGCCCTTTATCGTACTTTTCATGCAAACAATATTAATCTGTATGGGATTTTAGAGTCTAATCACGCCAGTAACTTTGGTTCAGACTTGGCATCATTATTACATGCACATATTTTCAAATATTTTAAAATTAATATTTCATCGAATAAATTGTCTTTGAATCATCAAATTAATGAGTCTGAACTGATTACTGATCGTGAATTGAATTCTTCTTTTTTAGAGACATATCCACGAAGGTTGAATCTCATTCCTGTTAATATTCTACTAGTAAAATTGAAGTTAGCTCTTCGAAAATGTTAAGTATCTTTATTCTTAATATACAATCCCTAAGAAACAAGATGGATGAGCTTTATCTTTTGCTGGACACATGTAATTTTCCTGATATTGTACTTCTGACTGAGCACTGGTTGAGGTCTAGTGAATGTTTTTTAATATCTGATTATGTTCCTATATCAAATTTTTGTCGTCAACAATCTATACATGGAGGAACCATGATCTTGGCTAGGCAAACAATTGAAACGATTTTTTGTAATATTGATAAGTATGATAATCTTCTGTTAGAGAATGTTTTTGAATGTCCCTACACTCTAAGGTTATATTGGCTGGTGACTTTAATATCAACTACACTGATGAAACCTTGCCACGTACTTCTCTTTTAAGTATTTTAAATTCTTACGACTTGAAAATGCACGTTTTTTCTCCCACATGAATAAGTTCTTCATCTGCAACTACAATTGACTATTTCTGTACAAATTTTGATGACATTTTATGCACAGTACTCTTATCTGGTATTTCCGACCATGAAGCTATTCTTGCTAAAATGCCATATAATACTGTATCATCTTCATCTCATTATATGGCAAGAATTTTCAGCAGGAGAAATTTCAATGCTTTTTCTGCTGCTACAGCTTCGGTAAATTGGAATTCACTTGAAACGGCTTCTGACCCACTTACTTTATTTTTTCAAGTTCTGTGTGAAAAGATCCATCAGTACTTTCCTAAAATGAGGTTTAAAACTAAGAAACGAAAACCATGGGTTACAAGAGGCCTTAGAATTTCAGCTAAAATCCTCCGTTTTTTGACTAAATTATGCAAATATACCACAAATGAAAATATCCGTGTATATCATCAGAAATACCGTAGTCTGTACAGAAAGACAATTAAAGCAGCAAAATCTAATTATTATAGGGATCGCTTAAATATGTCATCAAATAGGCAAACAGAGTGTTGGTCGATTATTAATGATTTTAGACATTGCCATAGAAAAGTATCTGAACCGGAGTTAAGACCTGACATTTTAAACGACTATTATTGTGATATACCTAATATCTTGCTCAAGGGAATTCGTAGTAACATTGATCCCTTACACTATCTTCACCAAGTGTTGGTTGAGCATTCATTTTTCTTTCATTCTGTCGATCTTACCGAAGTAAAAAATGAAATCAAACGCCTAAAAAACCATAAATCATCTGGAGCTGATGGGATATCTTCGAGGTTGTTACTATTTTTGCCCGATTCAGCCTTAAATGCTTTAGTTTCTGCCATAAACAATTCTTTATATATTGGCATTTTTCCTTCATGTTTAAAAGAGGTAGTGGTTATCCCTCTTCATAAGGGTGGAGATTTGGATCAGCCTTGTAATTTCCGTCCCATTTCTATTTTGTCTACCCTCTCTAAGATAGTTGAAAAACTTGCAAAAAGCAGAATTTTGTCCTTTTTACATCATAATGGCATTTTTTCTGCAAATCAGTTTGGATTTCAAGCCGGTAAAGGGACTCATGATGCTGTTTTTAGCTTTTTGGAGAGCGTCTATGTGTCCTTGAATTCTGGAGAGTCATCGGCGGCAGTGTTTTGTGATCTATCCAAAGCATTTGACTGTGTGGATCATGGAATACTGTTATCTAAGCTCGATAAATATGGTTTTAGGGGCGTAGCATTGCGATGGCTTGAGTCCTATCTATCAAATCGTACTCAGAAGGTTACAGTATCTGGGCGTTTGTCTGCTTCTAGATCCCTAAAATGCGGCGTTCCCCAGGGTTCAGTGTTGGGACCACTGTTATTTTTACTGTATGTGGATGACTTGAGTTCATTGAAACTGCAGGGCAAGGTAGTTCAGTTTGCTGATGATACCACCATACTATGGACCCATAAACATTCTGATTATACTAAGACTTGTATCCTTGAAGACCTTCATATTTTATCAGGGTGGTGTGCTTCCAACAGGCTCGTGTTTAATGTAAGAAAGACGTCTATTATGGGGTTTAAGTGCGATGTTCAGGGTCTGATGTTTGACGAAAATTCCCTCTTGCAGAATAAAGAGTGCTGCAAGTTCCTAGGAATTACCATTGATCGCCTTCGGTTTGAAGATCATATTTTACATTTAGCTGGGAAATTATCTTCTGGATGTTTTGCAGTAAGAATGGCAAAACAAGAGCTGGGAGGGGTAGTTGCACGTTCAGTGTACTTTTCACTTATTGAATCTCATATTCGGTATGGCTTGCCTTTTTGGGGTTTAACCAATAAGGGGCTACTTAACATTGTCTTTGTTATTCAAAAAAAAGCAGTTAGATACCTGTGTTCTGCTAAGTTAAGAGATTCTTGCAAACCCCTCTTCATTTCTGAAAAAATCCTAACTCTTTTTTCACTTTTTATGTTAGAAACAGCTGCTCTTATTCTCAAAATTCCCAAACTACCCTCTGACACTGGCCATTTGACTCGTCATGTAAATGATGTTCCCCTACCTATTCCTACGTCTTCCCTTACCAAAAGCTTATTAATTTACATTCATGTTCCTCTATGTGTTGAGACATATATCGGATGTTAAGAAATTTAAAAGAGAATTAAAGTCGCTTTTATTGGCTAAGGCATATTATAACCTGGATGACTTTTTTAATGATAGGTTTTAACCTTGGACATGTTGGAAAGTTTTTTTTCCTTTTTCTTCCCTAGTTTTGTCAACAAGTTTACCTTTATTTAGTAATTGATTGTTTTATTTAGTTATCTTTAATTCAAGTATGTTCAAAAAGTTTTGTCGTCTTGTGTTTAATTTTGTTCATTGTTTTGTCAATTTATTCTTACGTAATATAGCACATTTTCTTTCTTTCTTTCTATTTCAAAGCAACAAAATATCGATCAGCAATTGTTAAAGTTTGTTGTATGTGATCATCAAGCTTTCAATGTCGTAGACAGTAAAAACTTTCAAGAATTTGTTAGTCTGTTAAATCCCAATTATCAACTTCCCAGCAGAAAAACTCTCTCAAATGATTTGCTATCAGCCGCCTATGAAAAGTGCCCCACGCAAGTTAAGATAGAAATTGAGAAAGCTGAATATATAGCCATTACTACTGATGGTTGGACTTCCCTAAATAATGAGAGTTTTTACACAATAACTGCTCATTTCATAGATGGTAACTGTATCATAAAATCGAGTTCTATCAATTTTTAAGTTTTTGGGACAGCATACATCTGAAAATATCATTCAGCAATTGACATCAACATTGTCAAAGTGGAAAATAAATTGGTAGCATGCGAGACAATGCAGCCAATATGGTAAAAGCTGTACAGTTAGGAAGGTGGTAGCATTTTCCATGTTTTGCTCAAATTAGTACAACTTTACAAAAAGTAAAGACAATTGTAGAGTTTTTCAAACGAAGTTCTTCAGCAACAGAAAAGTTACAAAATGTCCAGAAGAGAATTAGATGTTAAGTACTAAAATTAAAGTAGGATTACTCTACTTGGTGGAATTCGACATTCGACAAGCTCAATAGGATCAATAAAACAAAAGAATCTCTACAAAGTCCGTTGGGCATATGAAATAATCCAAGCCTGCCGCTCCTCACCTCTGAAGATTGGTATGTAATTGAAAACTGTTGCAATCTTTTTGCAATTTTTAATGAAATAACAGTTGAATTAAGTGGCGAAAAACCTGTTACTTTATCTCTACAAGGTTGCAGTATTAACTAAAAACTTAATTGCGTTCTGTAATCGGTAAAATAATACTTTCGAAAGCTTACAGGTAGACAATTTTGTTGGAAAGCTAAACGAAGAAATTATAAATAGGTTTAAAAAACGATATCGAAATTTGAATATTATTTGGGAAGTGACATTTTTAGACCCCAGATTAAGACAATATGGTTTTTACGATGACGATATTTTAAGACAAACCAAGGAAAATATAATTCAAAAATGCATAAAAATTCGAAATGCTAATAATCATGACAACAACAAAAGCAATGATCCCGAAAATCAATCCGAATCTGTGGCATCAACATCCACACAGACGCAAACACAAATGTCAAGCAGCATCTGGTCTGACTTTGATTTAACAGACGACAAACTACTCGAGAATTAGATGTCAAGTACTAAAATTAAAGCAGGATTACTCCACTCGGTGGAATTCGACATTCGACATGCTCAATAGGGTCAATAAAACAAAAGAATCCCTACAAAGTGCGTTGGGCATATTAAATAATCCAAGCCTGCCGCTCCTCACCTCTAAAGACTGGTATATAATTGAAGAATGTTGCAATATTCTTGCAATTTTTAATGAAATAACAGTTGAAGTAAGTGGCGGAAAAACTGTTACTTTATCCAAGGTTGCAGTATTAACTAAAAATTTAATTGCGTATAGGTAGACAATTTTGTTGGGGAGCTAAATGAAGAAATTATAAATAGGTTCAAAAACAATATCGAAATTTGAATATTATTTGGGAAGTGACATTTTTAGACCCCAGATTAAGAAAATATGGTTTTTATGATGACATTATTTTAAGACAAACCAAGGAAAATATAATTCAAAAATGCATAAAAATTCGAAATGCTAATAATAATGACAACAACAAAGGCAATGATCCCGAAAATCAATCCGAATCTGTGGCATCATCATCCACACAGACGCAAACACAAATGTCAAGCAGCATCTGGTCTGACTTTGATTTAACGGACGACAAACTACTCGAGAAGAGTGAAATTACTAAAGCAGCCAGTATCATTGAAATTGACAAGTATTTTCAAATGCTACTGTTACCCAGAAATAACGACCCTCTTTCATGGTGGAAAGAAAATAAACATTTGTTTCCTAGCCTTTTTGCGCTAATGAAAAGAAGACTTTGCATCCCAGCGACATCCGTCCCGTGCGAAAAAACATTTTCGAAAACAGGACAAATATTAACTGATAGAAGAAATCACCTCAATTCTCAAAAGGTCGCAAAATTGGCATTTCTGCACAGCAATTTGCAATGATTTTAATATTATAATCTCATGTCTACCTTGTTTCTTTTTCGTTAGTTTTTTTTAAGGTTTATTTTTGTTACTGTTAGAAATATCTTTTTATTTAGTCCTTTTTTAAATTTGGTTTATTAAAGTTGCCTATTTTTATTTATATAACATTTTGCATTATTAAACGATGTTTTGGTGTTTGAATATTTTGGAATTTAATTAAAATCTATGGAATAATATTATTATGAAAATGTAAATACGTTAATTATTCTCCTAGTTTTTGTACAATTTTATTAGTATTCTGTAGTTAAAGTTGATTCGTAGGGTTTCTTTAGGGTTCTACTTACATTTCGTTTATTATTTTTATCTATAGTGTTTAGTTTTTAAGTAGTTCATCTTGTTCTAGAGCCCTATTTTGGCCCCAATTTAGGTTATTTAGATTATATTATTGTAAATCCCTGTAGTTCTAATTTTCTAGAATTTGTATAGTTGCTTGCTTTGACTGTCAGTATTCTCCTAAAATTATTGGTCTCTTTGGGCAAAAAAATGAAGATAATTCTAAATATTTCGAAACTGTTCCATCGGGTTTTAAAAAGGACGCGCTTCGTGACAGAGAGAGCTTGGTAGTACCGGGAAAAATATGCGGCCGTGAATGTGAGATGGTAGTGGATACAGGATCAAGTCATAGTATTGTGAAGCCAAACATCGTAGCACACTGTAGGATTTCAGCACCACCCAATTTAATTCTGGAGTCTGCAAATGGAAAAATGATCCTGATTCTTGGATTGCATGAAGCTACAGTCACCATTGGCTTAACAACATTCCAACAGCCAGTACTAGTGGCAGAAATCATGGATGATGTCATATTAGGATTAGATGTTATGAATGCTCAGCAGTTTAAAATGGATGTATATAACCGGATATTGACGACGAGAAATGAAGAGATTTTTATGCACCACCTATATGAAGATAAAGTAAATACCAGAATCGTTAAGTTATTCAAGGATGTAACTATACCAGGAAATTTAGAGGTGGTGGTTAATGCTACAACTGGAGGAAAAGAGGGAGAAACTGTTTTGATTGAGCTCATGGAAAACTGCAAACTATATGGTCAAGGAATTTTTCCAGCCAAGACGTTATCTACGCAGAAGAAATCTACTGTTTTGATTCGAATGGTAAATTTAAAAGGATATGATCAACACCTGAAACAAGGAGAGAACATTGGCGTATGCTCTGAAGTAGTGGCAGTCATGAAAAATGCTGATAAAAGTCGTTATTCAAACAGACCTTTTCCTGTATGTTTACAAAACCTATTTGAAGAATCTTCTGCCAATTTAACCATAGACCAGTGTAGTAAATTGCGACGTCTTCTTGAAGAAAATCAAGATGTGTTTTCCTTGCACGATAATGATCTGGGAAGAACCGATTTGGTGCAGCATCGAATTAATACTGGAGACAATGCTCCGATTAAACAAGCCCCTCGAAGAATTCCGATAGCTAAACAAGGAGAAGTTTCCTCAATGCTTCAAGAAATGAGGACACAAGGAGTGATAGAACCTTCTTAGAGTCCTTGGACATCTCCAGTTGTGCTAGTGAAGAAAAAGGATGGATCCACTAGATTTTGTGTAGACTATCGGCGATTGAATGACATTACCAAGAAAGACAGTTATCCCCTACCAAGAATTGACGACACCCTGGACACGCTATCAGGTTCATAATGGTTCTCAACACTCGATCTAAAGAGTGGATACTGGCAGGTAAAGATGCACCCAGAAGATAAGGAAAAGACCGCATTCTCGACTGGAACAGGACTTTGGCAGTTTACAGTAATGCCCTTTGGACTCTGCAATGCTTCAGCTACCTTTGAGAGACTTATGGAAACAGTTTTACGTGGAATGACTTGGGAATCATGTTTAGTTTATCTGGATGACGTCATCATACTAGGAAAAACATTTGAAGATCTTTTAAAGAATATTCAAGAGGTATTTGTTAAACTGCGAGAGGCCAACCTGAAGCTAAGTCCTAAAAAATGTTGCTTATTTCAAAAAGAAGTTCGATACCTTGGCCATGTAATATCAGAAAAAGGTGTCAAGACTGATCCAGATAAAGTAGAGGCAATCGAAAATTGGCCACAACCCACTGACAAACACCAGTTAAGAAGCTTTCTGGGCCTTTGTACCTATTACAGAAGATTTGTAAGAAATTTCGCTAATCTTGCAAAGCCTCTACATAAGCTCACGGAGGACAAAATGGTATTTAGTTGGTCAACAGACTGTGAAGAAGCATTTCAACGGTTAAAAAGAGCACTATGTACATCTCTAATTTTAACATATCCGATTCCTGGACAAACTTTTATTTTGGATACCGATGCAAGTAATGTTGGAATTGGGGCCGTTCTATCACAAAAATATGAAGATGGCGAGCAAGTGATAGCTTATTTCAGTAAAACGTTATCAAAACCAGAAAGAAACTATTGTGTCACCAGACGAGAGCTATTGGCAGCAGTAAAACCTATTGAACATTTCCATAAATATTTGTATGGTCAACGATTTATCCTTAGAACTGACCATGCTTCGTTGAAATGGCTGTTTCAGTTTAAAAACCCCGAAGGATAAATAGCAAGGTGGTTTCAACGATTACAAGAGTATGACTTTACAATAGAACATAGGAAAGGCGAATATCACCAAAATGCCGATGCTTTATCGAGAAGACCCTGTATTGAAACATGTCAACATTGTTTTAAAAAGGAATCAAAACAGCATCCAGAGATATTTACTTGTAATCGTATTAGCCTTCACAGTTCTAAAGAGTGGGATGTAGCTAGTTTAATCCAAGATCAGAGTGATGACCCAGTATTTGGTCTTATTTACGAACTGAAACCTCGAGAAATTTCAAAACAAGAATGGAAAGATATTTCTGACAAATCTGCAGAACTAAAAGCTTATTGGTCTCAATGGAATTCATTGGTTATAAAAGATGGATTGTTAAAAAGAGTCTGGGAGAGCGTAGATGGAAAAGAAAAGACATATCTGACAGTCCTTCCTCAAAAACGGATTCCGGAAGTTCTTGAAGCAGTTTATGGCGGTGTCGGCGGAGGACATTTTGGAGTTACTAAGACCTTGGCAAAAGTTAGAGAACGGTTTTACTGGCTGAAAAGTCATCAAGATGTTGAACGCTGGTGCCGACAGTGTGAGCAGTGTTCGTCAAGCAAAGGCCCAAGAACCCGGACAAGAGGAAAGATGATGCAGTATCTTGTTGGTGCACCCTTTGAACGAATTGCCATAGACGTAGCAGGACCCTTTCCTACTAGTAGCTCCGGAAACCGATATGCTCTTGTTGCTATGGATTACTTTAGTAAGTGGCCCGAGGTTTATCCGATTCCAAACCAAGAAGCAACGACTGTAGCTGAAGTGCTGTTCCAGAACTGGATTTGTCGATTTGGTGTACCCAGAGAGATACATTCAGACCAAGGAAGGAACTTTGCGTCACAAATATTCCAACAAGTATGCCAGTTGCTGGGAATCAATAAGACCCGTACAACCCCACTACACCCTCACTCTGATGGAAAGGTTGAAAGATTTAACCGCACATTTGAAACCTATTTGAGGATGGTGGTAAACTCTAAGCAAACCGACTGGGATACCTGTATACAACCATTCCTATTGGCATATCGTTCTTCTATCCACAAGTCAACTGGAAAAAGCCCGGCAAAAGTTGTCTACGGTGATGAAATTCGTTTACCTTTGGACATTATTACTGGAAGACCCCATAAGTCTGAAACCCTTGAGGAGTACGTCGACCATTTACAAGAGCGTTTACAAATTGTTCACGAACAAGCACGGGATAAACTTCATTTAGAAAGTAACAGAATGAAATCGCATTATGACATAAAGGCAAATTCTACCGGTTTTAATCCTGGGGATAAAGTCTGGTTATACAATCCACGGAGGATGAAGGGCAAGTCACCAAAGCTCCAGAAGGATTGGGAAGGTCCATTCAATGTGGTCACCAGAATCAACGACGTGGAGTACCGTATCCAGCGACATCCGACAACGAAGATGAAAATTGTAAACATCGTCCGGCTAGCGCCCTATCATGACTCAGGTGGTCCCATGTTTGATCGAGACGATCAAACTTGGAAGGAGAGCAGTATTATGAAAATGTAAATACGTTAATTATTCTCCTAGTTTTTGTACAATTTTATTAGTATTCTGTAATTAAAGTTGATTCCTAGGGTTTCTTTAGGGTTCTATTTACATTTGGTTTATTATTTTTATCTATTGTGTTTAGTTTTTAAGTAGTTCATCTTGTTCGAGAGCCCCATTTTGGCCCCAATTTAGGTTATTTAGGTTATATTATTGTAAATCCCTGTAGTTCTAATTTTCTAGAATTTGTATACTTGCTTGCTTTGACTGTCAGTATTCTCCTAAAATTATTGGTCTCTTTAGGCAAAAACAATGAAGATAATTCTAAATATTTCGAAACTGTTCGAAATATTTCGAATCGGGTTTTAAAAAGGACGCGCTTCGGGACAATTCATTCAGTTTTAATTGTTTAGTCAGTTTTTACCTTGGAAACAATTAAACGACAGCCAAGGCGAGTTAGGTTAGTGTTTTTGACGTTCACAATAAAAGTGTGTTTCCGAATTTCGTTCCAATATATTTTAAATTCTATACAAAGCCATCACAAAGAACAAAAAACATACCGTAAATTTAAGCTTAATATCATTTATTATTGTGATTTTTATTTGAGTATATATAGGTAAACCACGAGGCAAATCATCAAATTTTCTGACACAGAAGCGTACAAAGGTTGTAGAGTATCATTTTATAGTACCCATCAGATACATTAAGATGGATGGTGTCGAATGAATCGACACACACAAAAGTGTCGATTTGCCCATCACTATAACCGTGATTTATAAAGGCCTATTAATTACAACAAGATAATCAGAACATAAATTTCGAAATTATTTTAGGGAACAAAATTTGACAAGTAAATAAGGAATATATCATGATCAAAATAATTAATAAAGTTTTATTGATTAGAGTACAATAAGCGAATATAAATTATATAAATAATAGTTTAAGAAAAAAACTAAAAAAAACACGCTGTTATTACTAATCGAACTAAAAAGTAGAAAATAATTTTTAATTACAAAGAGTTTTTATTACAATTGTAGAAGGTCGGACAATTAATCATAATTAACTACCTCAAATAAAAATCATAATAAAATTATTAACAGAATAATCCAAATGAACGAAAAAGCGTGGGGCTTCATTTTCATAACTCTTCTCTCATAGATAACTGTCATATTTATTGTTGCCAAAAAAATAATTGTCATATTTAATATATCGAGCACGCTGTTTACTCTGATTTTAATTATTCTGTTATTAATTTAAATTTTATTATGATTTTTATTTGAGGTAATTAATTATGATTTCGTGTTTTTTTAGTTTTTTTCTACTATTATTTATTTCAGACTAAGAACAACCCCACCTATGTCTGACTCTTCGCTTGGAATAAAGAACATGCTATTTATATGATATTATATTTGCCCGGCCAAATTTTATTTCTTTCAGGGAAAATCCGCTAAAAGCACGTTTAACTATGTAAACAAGTAAAAAAATGGCTTTTACCAAAAATGTTTTCCATTACATAAATCCCATCCATTTTTATCTTGTCATATCCAGGATGTAAAAACCAAATAAGGTACACATCCCTGTTATTAATGGATAAAAAACACTCAGGAAATTAGTTTTAAAACTCGATTTATCATCGCTGTACATCACGTCTATTGGATATTTGGAAAAACGTGGCGTCAAGCCTGATTTGCCCAGGTAAACTAATTTGACCTGGATAACATGACGTATTGGAATTTAAAAATCGCACCATCAGTCGTTAAAAAATCGGGTTAAAAATAATTTTTTTAGATAAATATTTGAGAAAAAAAATCAATTCAGACGTTTTAATGTTTGTAATTTACAGATTGACTATAATCACATCAGAGCCTAACAGCCGTGATGATAAATCCAAAATATTTTGATCGTAAAAATGTTCACATGGTACGTCGTTAACTCCCTCGTTAAAATAATACAAGAAAATTTTCCCGCTGGTGACAGAAAATAATATTATGATGTTTACTCAGGTTTTTCTGGTTATTTTTAAACCCGCAGAAAGGCAAGACATCTACGGATGCGTGGGCGCAATAAGACTTCATTAAGGAACTGATTAACCAAATTAAATGTTGATGAAAAATGACTTAAACCAAAACTCATTACGGCAAACGAACAGTGATTGCAAAATGGATAGTTTTAACGAGGTTAAAAGATGCAAAGTATTAATATCATTATAATTTCTTTAATGAAAGTCAATTTAATTTATATTCTTTGTTTTTATTCTCATTTAATGGAATTACAATTTTTTGATAGATTTTAATCGTATCAGCCTGCGGGCCTCAGTTCTGCCAGCGAGGGCTCTGCGATTTAGTATTCTACAATAAAAAATATTTTAAAGGTACTAAAATTCTAATCACGGAACTTTTAACCTTGGAAAATGCTAAGTTGTATAAGAACGCAAGGGCACACTTTAAACATTCGTGTTGGACAAAAAATGGTAAAGTGTTTGTGTCTTCTGAAAACAAAAAAGTGGAAATTTCTTCGGAAGCGGATCTTCAGAGTGTAGTTCCAGTGCAGTTATAAGTGAGGGTGCTACCTTCCGTATACTTTCCGTATATTCTCAAGTAGGTACTATTATTTTTATTTTTTTGTATATATGCTCGTTCATAATGGCCAAAGTTTTAGGACTACTTGATAGTCAGATTCCATTTAAAGACTAACTCAAATATTTAAATAAAATATAATGACAAATTCTTAAAATTATTAAACTAACGACTAAAGAACATAAGATAGATCTAAATATAAACTTACATACTTATTTCTAGTAAACATTTGTTTGCTGGACTCTTTGACATTTCACAACACCTTTAACACACCTTATTGTTTACTTTTACTGGGACTAATACTGCAAACACTGCCGAAAATACTATAGGACACATGTATCTTTTCTAAACAGCAGCAACGCTCGCTACTGAAGCGGCTAAATCTCTTCGGAGTTGTTTTTTCATGTTTCTTCTGCACGTCTTATCGTCGTTGAAGCAAACACGGCTACGAATATGCACAGGATAAGGTATAACACTACCTTAACATCCTTTGTGATATTATATTCTGCATCTTGGACTATAAAGTTAGAATTAACTACTCCATTTTTACTCCATAACATAAACGTTACTTTTTTAACTAAAAAGTTAAATTTTTTTTTGTCTGGCAGAATCGCCTTGTGAAATAAGACGTCCCTTGTTGCTGCTATCAATAACATTTTATTAATACCCAATTATATTACATATATTGTTTAATTCACTTCCTAATTAATTATTCAGCAAAATACATAATGTCATTGGACTGGTATATCATAATACATGGAATAATACCTAATGCTTACTAAACTATTTAAGGTTAATATACCCATGGTAACAATATAACATATTATTTAGATTGCACCATTTTCTATAACTAGAATATAATATATTTTGCTTATAAAATATTTTGAAGGTTATTGATCCTTTACAGTATTGTAGTATATCAGGTATTTTATTAATAAATTAAGCAATTATGGTTTTTACGAAAGAAGAAAAGCGAGATATGATTAAAATTTAATATACAGAGTGCTACAGAATAATATGCTGATCCTAAAGGGTGTTAATGCTTACATGATTTTAAGAAGAGAAGTTTAAATAAAGCTATGTCCTAAACTCCTTAAGTTTAGGCTACAGAGTGTTGAAAGTTGTCATCGTTAGAACCAAATCTGGGAGACCCTGTATGAAAATTTTTTAAGCTATTTAATATTATTAAGTACCATTAGACTGTCATAATTAGAGTTGTTATATTGTAATGGTAAAATAATGTACATGTGTTTATACGATAAATAAATTTAATTTTTTTTTTACTAATAAATTGACCATGCATAAAAATGTTTTTATTTTTTTTCCGCGGTAATCGCATGTTGGACGAAAAAAGTTAAGAAATTAAATTTGTCCTAAAATAAATGAGTAATATAAAAATAGTTTTTGTTTTACGAAAAAAAAGTTGCGTACGTAATATTTTAAAAAAAAATTTTGTATACATTCTTGTACGGACGACACTGGTTAAACTGTAAAAAAATCTCCTACATCAAAAAAATGGCTGTAACACCTTGCAAATACGATAGAAATGCCATTAGAACGTCAGAAATGTATTTGTTGATGCATCCGGAGCGATAGTAACCGCACTATACTCAAAACTTTGGATAAAAATCTTAATATGTTTGGTTCTGTTAATAAGCCTAGTAAAGTACATATGGAAAACTTACTTAATAAGATATGGATGGGCAATTTTTGTACTTACTGCGCTACATAAAAAAATATTTCTTCTCATACTTCTCTTGAATCTACGCGGCAGGTTTTCCAAAATATTATTGCCTCTCATACAATTAGTGTTAGGAGACAAGTTAAAAAAAGTAAATGTAGGCCATTTAAAATTCATTTAGCTCAAAAACTGCACCTTGGTGATGCTGAAAGACATGTTTTTTGTAAGCGCAAAAAATTACTGACTACCCCAGTTTTCTTAATAATGTGATATGGACAAATGAGAGTACATTTACAAACTGTGGCATTCCTAACAGAAATAATAAACGCATTTTGAGTTAAAATAATCCCCGGAAAAATTTTAGGAAATTGAAGCACAAGTGCGATTTAACCTAAATATTGGGACAGGTATTTATAAAAATCAAATTTTTGGTTCTTATTTTATTATTGGAACTCTATTATTGAAACAGATATTCTTATTAGCGGTTTTTAAGATTCGATTTGGAAGACTATTTGGATAACATGAACCCTTTAGAGAATGACTGTAAAATGCCCCCACACAATACACAAGTTTCAAATTATCTTATGGGAAGGTTTGATGACAGGTGGATTGGAAATAATGGTCCTGTAAGACGGCTGGCAAGGTCCCCTAATGTGTTTTAGATACTTTTTTATGGGGGACATTAAAAAATCGAGCTTATACGAGGGGGAATTTCAAAATATTGAGGAGATGCAATTAACTATTATTAGGGAATTTAATAGATTAAGTAGGCGAGAACCATGTTAGAATGCATGTTAAACCCAATATGAAATAAAATTGTTAATAATAATTATAAAGTTTACCTAGTTTTTTTGTGAGTAAATAGAGTAATTATTGAGCAGTAGAGTAATAATTGAGTAATAGAGCAATTTGAGTAAATAGTTTAGTCTCTTTTGAAATAATTACAGGTGTTTCGAAAATAATAAGGGTGTAACCCTGAAGTAATATATGTACACTACTACTGCATTGCATTGCTAGGATTTCTATCTTGGATTTATAACGTATAACATTTATTGACAGTTTAAATATTGTCTTATCACTTCATCCACAGCCTACTGTGGGATCTCTTCTAGATTCCGAGATCCCTATGTAGAAGGTCGAATTTGAAACACTCTTATATATGCGACTTGTTTAACTGGCTCGGTGAGAACAAACTAAGCTTAAATATCAATATGTCAAGATTTTGTATATTTGGTAAAAAAAAATCGAATAAGTGGATGTGAATGGGGAGACTATTGCTTATAAAACCACAGTAATATATTTGGACATAATTTTGGATACCAACTTAAATTTTAATTTCCACGCTAATTATATGGTAAGGAAATTTTCAGCGAACGTTGACTCTTTAACGCGAGTAGGAAAAACACTGTCAATAGTGCTAACTTAATGCTTTACAATGCGATTGTTCTTCACCATTGACAGTATTGTTCTACCATATTCTTCTGTATCTGTATCTGTAACTACAGATCGTACCCAACTCTACTGCAGACCTTAATAGGCCCATTATTCGCCTTTGTTGAAGGAGTAAAATACCTTTTCCTCAGCTCGTCAATTAGCCCAACGAATCGACGACGAGACTGACAACGTCGCTAAAGGACCCCCTAATCTCTTCAAGGGATGGTTGGGATATGCCAAGAATTTCGCTGCGTATTGAGAGAGTAGGGCAATCGTAAAATATGTGCTCAATTATCTCATCTTCATGGTTGTATGCCCTCTGCTTAAATATCGTGCCATTATTTCGAACTTTACGTCAATGAACTGAAAATTGTAGGCGATGCGGCGCCTTATATACTCGGCTAAACGCTATTTCGGGAGATTCTCACCGACCTTTTAGACGTCATGCGATGTGCTACTACTGGTTTCTCGGTGTTTATAATACTATACACCCAATTCACAATATAGGAATGATCCACTAAAGAGAGAGGAACTTCGAAGAACTCTTCAAGGTTCTTCAAAGCATTCATAAATCACATTTCTAGGGGTCTATAATATAATCTGTAAAATTGACACTATCAAACACTGCATTAAATGCCCAGTGGCTATTGACTTATTTTAGATACCACTGCTTTATCTATGTTACTGACGATTGCTGTTGTCGGGAGGTATTGCGCTAAATTTTGACCATTGAATCACAGGAAAAAACCCCTTCTAGTTCTTCGGGTTTCTATGGAGGCCTTTCGTGCCGATGAGTTTCGGAAAATTCAGTCCCATCGGTTTTCCAGTAAGGCTCGCAGTAAGTTCTCGTCTCAAAAATCGATCTTCCTTGACCTAGCTTAAGCATCATGCGTGATATTTGGTCCAAACATCTTTTGCCAAAAACACTTTACTAAGAATTGGATTAACTCATAATTTATGGACACTTTCTTACTTAATACTCTTTCAGTAAATATAGGCTTAATTATAAAGTTTTAAATAAAAACGTTAATTTTCTTCAAAGAACTAAAGACCTAAAACTTATTATGAAAATGTTATGAATTTTGACTTTTCTGTTCACAACTTTATATTTTAAAACGCGTCTTTATATTCTTACGAAGTGCCCACAAATTAATTTGCTTTAAACTAAAAGGCAATTTAATAGCTTGTGTTTTGTTTAAATTATTAAATACAGGAAACAGGTCTTTCCCATTCAAAGGTATGGACGAAAAAGGTATGCAGGATTTCCGTCACAAGACACAAACTGTTGCATTTATCGTCATAATGGTGTGGTGCGGGGTAAATTTCGTGTCGCCACGGCTTGATCGGTGCAAGACAGATCCAGACACCAATTCCAGGTATCGAAGAGTTTTTGTAGACATTAGTTATTCATCAGTTCAGTCGTTATTCAGTAGTTAATCACTATATGGCTGTAATAATTTTTAAAATTAATTTCACCTGGTGCTCAAATTATATATATTTGATATTAGTTGAAATAAGTCATATTATTACATACTTTACATGTGTGTAAAATCCACTTTTTTATTTTGTCACAGTGGCTTAAGTAACGACGGACTGGCCAAACATATTGTCCGGGCTTCCAAACCCTTACACGATTTTTTTTCTTAATTTCTGAAATATGATAACAATTATTTTAAGCTTTTAGCCTTTTAGGATATTTTTTTTATTTATCAACGTGAAAGGATATCATAACACTTTATAACTTTGAGAGTACTTAACATAAAATCGTATCGGTTTTCTCAGAAGGGAATCAATTTCAGCAGTAGGTCTCTGCGTCTCTGCTGGCGTCCCAATTTTATCGTTACGTCACTGTTCTGCCACTTGGAAATTGCCTATTTATAAAAACGGATCACTAAGGACACCTGCAACATAAATGACTATATTAGAGAAACTAATTAACCAAATCAAATTTAACCCTGATGATAAATGACTCGACATAATTTGACATAAATGAACAGTGATTGCAAAAAAGGCGAGTTTTAATGGGGTCAAATGATATGTATAAATATCATCGCAAAACCTACCTGTATTTCGCGTGTAACAATATTTTTAGGCTGGAAGGTTTTTAATACCTCGAGGGAAACAAGCTTTTTCCATTAATAAGCCAGTAACCTCTTCGGTTGTAAAAGGCATATTTTATAGTCGGGTATGAGCAAAATGTATTAAACAGGCCACTATTTTTCTTGAACATAATATTCTGGAATCGTAAAAGATTTGATTTTACCCTTAAATGGGTAAGGTATATACGAGGTATATACTCGTACGTTTATATGGCATTTGCGATTAATATCTCCCATCTGTCGGTGCGTAATCTTACATCGGACTGACCAAAAGGTACATTTCTCATATCTTGGATAACTGGGCATAGGAAAAACTAGGAAAAACTGAACCAGAAACAGCAGAGCAAGCCAAAGAACTACTGTCAACCTCAATGAAAGCGAAGAAAGCCTTCTGACTTCCTTCTCGACCCAGAAGAACGATAGAGAGCTTGATGTAACCTGCATCTCTTATATAGGTGGGCTAAGCTGCGAAGTGAAACTATCGTATTTATACCTATTACGGAAACTAATCAATAAGCGAGGCAAGATGAAGCACAGCTTGTTATTCGTTCCAGAACTAAAGTAAAAGGTAAATATATTTGTATAGGTCTATAACTCTCCAAGATGAATGCAGAAGCGAAGGCCATAGGAAGAGCTGAATATAGGCAAAGAATATCGAATGGAGAAAGGGACTTCCAGAGTCAATATTTTCAAGGACTTCGCACAATCATCCAAATAAACTAAGTAGACCAAATTCTACCAAAAGATTTTTAGTATGATACCAGAAGACTCAAGGTTTAGGAACTAAAATGTCAATATAACATAATTGCATTTCCAGAAACTTGTTTGCACGGTGATATTTATAAAATATATTTATAAGATATATATTAAAACTTGACCTCGCGCATTTTAATTCTACCGCTAGGACCGTTCAAGCAGCACCAGTGTTTTCAAGAGGGGGAGGGGTCTTAATTGTCATACACAAATCTACATTTAGTAAACGTCTTTAAATTCCTAATAATATTAAACACGTTATTGTTTTAGTTGGGTCTGTTAATTTCAATGTAATCATAGGAGCTGTATACGTCTTGTCCAATTCGTCAGCACAAATTTACATTGCTTTTTCTACAACTTTGAACTCAAATAACGACTTTAAATACCGCATTCGACTCTACTTATTATAGGTGATTTCAACTTGCCTCATGGACGATCGGAAGAAGGCAGCCTTAGCTTTACAGTAATAATAATTGGAATACTACCTCAAGAAGTGTTAATTGCGTAGGTTGTTAAATACATGTAATTCCGATAACTTATTTCAACTACATATCTTACAAAAAGCCTTCTTGATCTGGTAGTAACACAAGACTTCTCAACAGATGTCAAACAAGCAGAGTATATACACGCACAATATGTTAGCTATACTGAAGCAGTTTTTAGCTCTATCATAAAGAAATTTTGGTTATTTATTAAACACAAAAGGAAAAATAGCTCTTTTCCAAATACACTAAAATATTTAGACAAGTTGTGCTGGAGACGATCTTGGTAAAATATTTGTGAATTATTTTTCTACAGTATACTCATTACTCACATCATAATGTTAACGTTTTCATTCATAAATTATCCGCATCCGATGCCCATATCCCTCACCTTAATTTTAAAACATCATATACAGGGTGTCCCAAAAGTGATGGATCAAACTCAAACAGAAGATAGAGGGAGTCATTTACAATCAAAATCACCCCCTATGTTGTTATGCAATTGTGAATAGGTTAAAAGTTATAGCCATATATGTGTATTTTTTTAATTCCAGCACCTTTGTCAAATAAAAGCTTTTAAAAAAATTATACAGTTGATTAAACAATATGTTTTTTTATTGTACCTAGAAATGATGTGCCTCTTCAACAAAAATATGTTTCTTAAACATTACTTTTTAAGAGCACTAGAAAGACAATTTTTTTGGACTTTTTACAACTTAAAATAAGTACTTAACTTTGATGCCATTTTTTTGCGAAGAAAATATAAGACATGCGAGTGACCCTGAACCTTAAAAACTTCTTTAAATCATACTGATTCCAGCAAAGTACAACTTGAATAGATTATTAAAATTTCTTATTGTCTAATTAAATTTTTATTTTTTTAAGAAATAAGCAAAAAAAATATTCCATGGCTAAATCAATATTTTGCTTTATTATTTTACGAAAAAATAATAAAATTAAGATAGTAAAGTGTCTCAAAAATGTTTAAAAATACATAAGTATGTCGACTTCTAATACTGATCAATTTATCTGCGGTTATTTTGAAGAATGTTGATTTGTCGTGTTTTTTGTCGTAAACAAAATTTAAAAATAATTTAAAATAGGTAGTGTTGTGTTGTGCAGGTACTGGCTAAGTACATACAATTTTGTATTATTTATACAACTGAACACATAATGCCTTATACCGTCCGTGAGTATGCAGAAATGCATTATGTTTATGGATTTTGTAATGGAAACGCTCGAGCGGCTGAAAGGGAATATCGTGAACGATTTCCTGATCGTGAACGATATTCTGACTACAGGGTGTTTCAACGAGTGCATAACGCATACGTGGAGGGGCAGATTTCTGAAAATCCTCGCATAATAGGAAGATCTGATGAAAATACTGAGGCAGAAGATGACATTATTGAAATGGCATTAGAGGAACCTTCAACTAGTGTTCGCCGCATATCAAGACGGTCTGGTATTCCAAGAACAACAGTACACCGCATTCTACGAAGAAACCAGTTGCATCCCTATCATGTACAATGGGTTCAAGATCTATTACCGGGTGATTATGACAAGAGGGTGGAATTTTGTAGAGAAATGCTTCATCGTAATAGGCAGGATCCACAATTTTTTAACAAAATTTTATGGTCAGACGAATCTAGTTTTCAGAAGGCGGGAATATTTAATATTCACAATTTACACCACTGGGCATATTTTAACCCCAGAATTGTTAGAAATGACCGCTTTCAACATCAATTTAGTGTGGACATGTGGAGTGGCATTTTTAACGGTTCATTAAATGGGCCGTTTGAACTACCAGCCATACGCGGATTCCGTGTTCTGTCGCTTTCAACATGTCGAATTCTAGTGTTGAATTCCACTTCTAAAGTCAACACGTCGCCAAATACGTATTCCGTGTACCCATCGTTACCGGTTCGGTAAAAGTCGGGATTTATCAATATGTCGCATTTTGGATACTATTCATTCTGAAAATTCTAGGTATTTTTTCTTTGTTACTAAATATCTAGGGATATTTTTTTAATTGTGTTTGTATTGGTCAATAGTTTGTAGGTTATGTGATCTATGATGGTTTGTTTTTTTCGAAATTTACTTTCAAAAATATTTACTCGCAATTTACTAATTCGATATTTACTCGGCCAAATAAAATAGGTAACACAAAATAATGAGTGTGACTTCCCCGCACTGGGAAACTTTTTTGCAAATATGTGAAAGGCACCCAAATTTGGTTACCAATATTATTTATATTGACAGGAAACATCTAAAATATAAATAGGTATTTGTATAACAAGGAAACACGCTATGTATATGTTACATGCCAAATTTTTGAGATGAAATTTATAGAAAGTAGCCATGAAACTAATTAGAAACAATTAAGGTAAGCAACACAACAAAACATTATAGGTTCAGACAAAAATATAACCTAACTAAGCTAAATATGGGGCCCTCCTAACCTAACAAATGACAAAAACAAACAGAAATAACAACGTAAAACGTAACTACAACTAACACCTTTAGAACCTAAAATCAAACTACAATAACCAAAATAAATGTAATGTAAATAAAAACAACACAAACCTAACAAAAATGAAGCTCGTAACAATATCAAGACAAATTTAAGAAGCTCAAAAAGGTGCTACCAAATACTTACAATTTAAAAATGATTAGTTTTACCTTGTATGGGTATTTAGAAAAATACCCAAAGTACCATCAACAAATAAATAAAACAATTAACAATTTTTACAAAACCGTCCAACGTCAAAATATAAAAAAGAAAGTCGTATAGAAAAGATGAAATCAACACGTCAAGAGGTGTCGTCTTCGTAGCGATCGAGAACAGGCGAAAGTCGTGTAGCAAACGGTGCACGGAATACAAAATTTTATAGGCGACATGTCGCTATGGAATTCAACAGTAGACGGAATCCGCGTCCAGATTAAATGGTGAAATCTATAGGAGATTTTTGGAAGAAAACTTACCTGTTTTACTTCAGGATATTCCATTAAATATTCGTCAATCAATGTGGCTGCAGCACGATGGAGCGCCCGCCCATTACAGCCTTCAGGTAAGACAGTTTTAAATGAGGCCTACCTTGGTCGTTGGATTGGACGGGGAGGTACAATTCGTTGGCCACCGCACTCCCCCGACCTTAATCCAATTGATTTTTTTCTATGGGGGTACTTTAAGGAGTTCGTATACGCCAGGGAAAATCGTAATGAGGAAGAGCTACACCACCAAATAATTACAGCAACTAGATTAATTACCCAAAATGAACGTTCATTCAGATGATTAAGAAAAATTTTATACGCCGATGTAGGTTATGCATTAGATTTCGCGGCAGACATTTTGAACACTTATTGTAAATGATAGAAAAACTATCATGTAAAACAATAAACCATTTTCTAATGTTTTTTGTACCTTATTGCAATCCACCAACCCAACAAAATACAATTATTTATTTTAAAAAATTGGTAAATATTGATTTAGCCATAAAATTCTTTTTTGCCTCTTTTTTGAAAAACTCAAAATTTAATTAGCCAATAAGAAATAATGTATTTAAGTCATGCCTTGCTGGAATCGGTATGAAACGTAGAAGTTTTTAAGCTACAGGGTCACTCTTATGTCTTACATTTTTGAGAAAAAAATGGCATCAAAGTTAAGGGTACTTATTTTTAAAGTTGTAAAAAGTCCAAAAACTAATTTTTTTAGCTCTTTCGAAAAGTAATATTTAAAAAAATATTTTTATTAGAAAGGTACATCACTTCTAGGTAAAAACAAACAAAAAAAAAAGCATTGTTTAATCCACTGTATAATTTTTTTATAAGCTTTTATTTGACAGTGTGCTTGAATTTAAAAAATACATAAAAATGGCTATAACTTTTAAACTATTCACAATTGCATAACAACATAGGGGGTGATTTTGATTGAACGTGACTCCCCCTATCCTCTGTTTGAGTTTGATCCATCACTTTTGGGACACCCTGTATATTTACTAAACTCTCACTCTTTGATATTAATTATAAATAATAAATTAAGGGTCCTAGATAAAACGGTGTGCCTACTTTATTCCTAAAAAAAATAACTTTAATCTATTCAGACCCTTATACCACATCTTCGATATCTCTCTTCAAACGGGAATGTTTCCGGACCACTGGAAAGAAGGTTTCCTAAGACCTATTCATAAGTGCTACCAGCTATCATCACATCAGTATGCTCAGTGCAGTCTTCAAAGTATTTAAAAGCTTGGTATGTCATATGATCACCCTCCTTTTTAAACCTCTACTAATTAATGAGCAGTTGGACTGTAGACCCCGGAAATCTATGGATTTGAACCTTCTTAGTCAGATGGACTTCTTCCTGGTCGCCTTGGAAACGTGATATGAAGTGACAGAGTTTTTCCTGTAGTAGAAATACTATTGATTTCGACTACATGATCGGTTGCTATACCTTAGAGCAAATTTCTCTTTTTAAAAGTTTTGGGTATCACTCTCGATAAAAGCCAACAGTTATCACTTAGATAATGTTATCAATAAAGTTTTTCAGATATTTAGTTTTTTTGAGATGTGTACTGAAGACTTTACAAATACTACCGCTTTAAAAATATTTTACTGCGCCCTAGTCTGTCTCCATGTGGAGTATGATTCCTGTTTATGGTCTCCTTTTTATGGAGTAGATACTGATGTTTTTTAATTAGTTGAACACACATTTTGAAAACAAATAGCATACAAGTTGAATATTTGAATAATTACAATGATGCAGATATACTTAATATGCTAAATATGGCCCCTATCACTGTCCGCCATAAGAGGAGGAATCTTATCACTTGACATCCATGGAACAAGGAGGCTGGAGTATGGGCTGTTCAATCATTAAAATCTAAGCTTTCCAGATCCATGGCCTAGGGTACAACTATAGGGTCTTCAATTGATGAGGATTGTAGATTATGTGGATGTGATGTTATTGATTAAGGGTTTAAGCTTGACATATTTTGCGGCAGGGCTGAATCCTCGGCTATCTGTGCTGGGTTGTTTGGTAGATGTTAAAGGAGTAGCAGCTGGCATAGAGGAGTGATGTGTTGAGACTTAGAGGGGTTACTTTTGATTTAGAATGCACTTTTTGTGTGAGCTGGAGGTGATTTATAGTAGTGGTATGGAGGTTTTTTTGTTCGTCTCGTCTGGGTTAAGATGGGGACTTAAAATTTGACACTTATTAGAGCCTTTGGATGCCGATGCGGAGGGGGAGGATGACGTCAATCGAGCATCGTCTTCCGTATCAGACTTTATCGCTGGGTTTTGCTGAAGGAACCCTACGTATTGAGTTCTGATTACCCGAACATTCAAGAGGAACAGGGAATATTAAATGAAAAGAAACTACGGTCATGTTCTTTGACGAATTTTATTTAAATAAAAATAAACTTATAAATAGTTTTTTCATTGGTTCATTTCCATATACTTTGTCCATACCAGGCTATGATGGTAAAATTGCCAAGGAGGACTTGGAAGGGTGTATAAGGGAACAAAACAAATTTATTGACCCAAATGATGAGCTCAATATAACATTTTTGAAGAAAGTAAAGGACCGTTACACTGTTTTTGCAGAATGTTCTCCTTCCCTATTTCATAGGTTTATGGCTGTTGGGAAGGTTTTTATAGGCTGGGAGAGATATGCTATATTCGAAGATATTTCTGTTACACGCTGTTTTAACTGTCAAGAACATTTCCATAGAGGTAACAATTGCCCGAACCAACCAGTTTGTGAATCATGTTCTGGTTCTCATAGCTCTCGAGACTGCAATAATGCTGCGCACAAGCAATGTAAAAACTGTATCAACACCAATAATAGACACAAACTGAATTATAAGACTGACCATAAAGCTAATGATTTGGACTGTCCTTCCTATCAATATTTATTATCTGTTTTGAGAGCTAAAATCGATTATGGATCTATCAATGGCTGACACACGAGAAGAGATTGAACTTCTACAGAACCTGGACAATTTAGGTAATAACATTAGGGAGGAAACTATTTTAAATTGTGATTTATTGGGGAATAATATTGAACTAGATAATAAGATTATAAATGTATTACATCTTAATATTCGTAGCTTAAAAAAAAATTTTGATCAGTTAGTTAGTTTTCTTGAAAGCTATAGGCTTAACTTTTGTGATATTATTGTGCTTACAGAATGTTGGCATATAGAGAATGCTAATGGGTTTTGCTTGGATGGGTTTTGTATGTACTATAATAATGCAAGTTTTAATCAAAATGATGGCACAGTTGTTTATGTTAGGTCCAACCTAGTACACGATGTAACACATATTGAGCTTGCCCCTTTCAAAAGTAACATTAACCAGTATCAAATTTAAAGTAAACAATTACTCAATAAGACTCTCTTGTATATACAGACCACCTTCTACTAATACACATAATTTTCTTTCGGATCTCGAAACTTTCTTTACAGATTCATTTACCAGTCAGATTGACATTATGTTAGGGGATATAAATTTGAACCTTCTTGATGAAAACAATAATGAAATTATTACATACCAGGCTATTCTGAACCACTTCGGTTTTATTTCTACCATAAACTCAGCCACTAGGGTTACAACTGACTCATCTAGTTGTCTGGATCATATATTCTTGAGAAGAAAAAATGGTTCTAAGATTAATTGTTCTTCCTTTCTCATTCAATCTGCCATAACTGACCATTTTCCCACCATGTTGCATATTACTGATACAGTTGGGTTGCAAAAAAACAAGGAGGAGGTAAATTCTTATACAGTTAGAATAAATTATACCATATTAACAAATTTTATACATAATCAAAATTTTGAAAGCATTTTGAACAATGATGATCCAGAACTAGCATTGGAAATTTTATACAGTACTATTACACAAGCATTAAATCATTCAAAAACCCAAAAATTATGTCAAAATAAGTATAAAAAAATAAAACCATGGATCACAATTGGTATAATTAATAGTATCAAAAAGAGGGACAAAATGAAAAAAACACTACTAATTCATAACAATTTGGAAAACAAAACTGCCTTTAATAGTTACCGTAATACCTTGTGCACGTTAATCAAGAAATGTAAACAGGATTATTACAAAGCCAAAATCGAGTCTAGTGGTACTGACCTAAAAAAAATATATAAGATAATAAATGAAGTAACAGATTCAAACAGTAACCAAGATTTTAAGTTTAACGTAACTAACAATAATTCTAGTTTTAATAATAAGTTGGATATGGCAAATTTTTGCAACAAATATTTTGTTGATGTCGGTTACAATATGTATAATAAAATTAAAAATCCTCCAGATTCCCTGCAAATAAAACCATCCACACAGGCTTCAATGTTTCTAAGACCTACTAATAAGAATGAAATTATCAAACAAATTGCTTCTTTAAAAAATTCCTCTGCACCCGGAATTGATGGTATTACAACCGATATTATAAAACATATTCATATCTATATTTCTTCCCCTCTCGCACACATTATAAATTTAATTTTTCAAACTGCAAAGGTCCCAAAAAAATTTAAACAAGCCATAGTAAAACCTATTCACAAGGCAGGTGATAAATCAAATATAAATAATTATAGACCCATAAGTATAATGAACATTTTTTCTAAAGTCTTTGAGAAATGCCTTAATTTTTTAATCAAAACAATATAATTTCTAAGAACCAATTTGGTTTCCAGAGTGGCCTCAGCACAACCGATGCAGTTTGTGTGCTTTGTGAGCAAATAACAGACCATTTGGATGGTGGCAGAAAGTGTCTTACGGTCTTCCTAGACCTAGCCAAGGCATTCGACACGGTCCCTCATAACAAATTGCTCCAAGTCCTAGAATCCTATGGGATAAGGGGAACCGTGTTAGACGTTTTTGATGATTATTTGATGGATCGAGAGCAATCCGTCAAAGTTGAAAATACTATAAGTGAACCCCTTCAAATTAAAATGGGCATCCCTCAGGGGACTGTTCTGGGTCCAATTTTATTTGTAGCATATGTAAATTCCTTAACCAATATGTCAATACAAAACGGTAGTACTATCTCTTATGCTGACGACACAGCAGTAACTTTCTATGGGGAAACATGGGATTTGGTGAAGGAACATGCTATAAACGGTATAAAGAAAATAAAACACTGGCTAGACTCATTTAAATTATCATTAAATATCACTAAAACTATTTATATAGCATTTTCCCTCACAGCTGCAAACCGTCCATCATTTAATAGTATTTATATAGATAGTCTTATGGATAAACTTCATGAAGTTCACTCTACAAAATATCTTGGAATCTATATTGACAAACACTTAAAGTGGGACCACCACATCCTTAGACTATCAAAAAATATTCGAAAACTAATATACAAGTTTTATGTGCTCAGGGAAATATTAAATAAACAACTTTTGATTTCGATTTATAAAGCAATTGTGGAATCACTACTAAGGTATGGTCTAATTCTTTGGGGTGGGATATACCAAAACACATTGACTTCTTTAAATGTAACCCAAAACTACATTTTAAAAGTTATTTTCAAAAAAAAACAAAAGATTTTCTACTGCATTACTTTATTCCAGAAATATTTTTGATGTACGCACATTATACTGTTGGTCGCTCTGTATATATATTCACAAGTCGAATAAATTTAAGAACTTTGTTAATCATCAGTATCAGACTAGATTAAATGTAAATAGACACTTATCAATTCCAACTGTTGCCACTACTATGAAATTAAAATCAATTTTTTACCACGCACCCAAACTGTACAACTTATTACCACCATATATTAGACATACAAAAGCTGTCAAAAAATTTTGTAAAATATCTGGGGATTACATTTATGATCATTTACATGTATTTAAAAAACTACTTACTGTTAATTAATTTTCATATTTCATAGCTTTAGGCATTCATACATGATCGTGAAGGATTTTTGTTTTCTAATGTTTAATTATTTATTGGGTGTTAAATGGAAACTTTGCAATAGTTAGTGGATGGGACATATTTTGTTTAAATATTTATTTTTATAAAATTGTTTTTGATTTTTTTGCACATACAGGTATTTGGTTACCTAGGTGCACCTTAAAATATACTGAGATAGATTATAATTATTGGATTTTATTACACATACTTTGTAAAAGCTTATATGTAATATATCCGATTGATTGATTGATTGGTAGAGGTGGTATGGCTAGAAATAGAGCTATTATACACGATGATACAATGCATGACATGCAGTCAGAAGTTCTTTCAATATCACACATTTTAGAGTTAATTTAAGTCAATCAAAGTGGGACACTTAATTAAAATACATAACCTTATTTTACAACTGTTACACCGTTAGTACGTTACGTATTCTTTGATCTTAAGTGCCTTCCTAACCCAATAAACTTAAAATGCACCTTATCGCTTATCGGTATTGGCGTATCTTCTTTCTCTTTCCATTATGTCCTCGCACTAAGGGCACCGAAATTCACTTTATATAATGGAAAATGGAAGTAGTCCTTTTACATATTATTTATTGCGTTTTACACAATGGAGTACAATGAATATATGTGTGTTACATATGGACTCTGTATTAATCAGTAAATTTTCCGCTGGGAAACATGCTTTTACCATTAATACACGCATTTTCTTTTGTCTGGAAAAACAGCAAGCGGTATTGTTCGGTAATGTCACGGTAATCAACAAATAACAGGAGGCGTGAAAGCCTACTTGATGGTAAAATCGCGTGAATTAAGGGATATGGAAAGTTTCGCTTAATGGACAGAGAAGACTAAACAATTGTGTGAAAAAGAAGAGAAATTGTCGGTACATTGCGGAAAGTCTCGCAATTCGAGAAAGAGTATTCTTCGACAACTTTATCTGTGTCTCGAAAATAAAATGTATGAGGCGTGACGTATCTATTAAAAGTTTTAAAGCAAAGTTGTTCCCTAAAAACACAATATGTTTTAAAATTTAATACAACCATCATTATATATGCTAATTAAATCTCGAAAAACTAAAAAAAAATAACTTTTTTGTTTCATTCTTATTCAATTTGAATAAAAAAATTATAATATTGGATTGGTAATGATTTGGATTAAACCAATGCTGCAAATGACAACTATTTCCGCATATCTATTAAAATAAAACCAATATGACAACATAGAAGTGCGGCGCGCGATCGACAGGTTGTCTGATTGGCGGCAAAATCATGGCAGGTTCGCGCCGATCCAATTTTTAAACCATAGAGAAATGAATATTAAAAGAGTGTTCGAAAGGTAGCCTAACCTGATCATCAAGTTCTAAAACTTAACCTAAAAAATTTAGTTCGGTTAGATCGCATTGAGGGCCAACTTCTGTTATAATTGTCATTAGATTATCGATTTTCTTTCGTCCCTTCCCACCACTCACCTTCGCATCATCGATCGTCGCCATTGCTTATTCCTTTTTATTTTGGCGCCCATTGGGTGTGTTCTTTTTTTTTTCTCAACAAAAAATAGTTAAAAATGTAGCTTAAAGTCATTAAAGTGTAATTTTATCATATAGAACCTTTTTTGTTGTTTTATTGTGTCGTTTCAGATCCTTAGGATGGGGTAAGTGCAATTTTTTTATCAAATAGTTTTCACCATGTTGTAGTTCACCTACAATTGTTGTTTACCATTTTAAAACTGCCCTAATAATGTTATTACCAGGAAAATTCATTTTTAAATGCAAGGCACCTACTTGTTCTAATACATACTATTGCCCTATTGAGGATTCATAAAAAAAAAAAATTTCTTTAAATTTCATGAAAGTGATATTATTAGGAGGTCCGAATGGTTTAAAATACTTGGTTTAAGCCCAACCTTAACAACGTGTTATTTATGTCAAGACCATTTTGATGATATTTCATTTACTAATACTATTCATACTCGTTTAAGAAAGTGTGCTCTCCCAATTGCTGGCCCAAGTATTATTCAAAATGCCCCAGTACTGGTTAAGGCACAAGTACCTTGAGAAGATACATTGACTTAATACCTGCTGTCATAATCCAGCAATCCCAATATAATGTTCAGAATGAACATAATTATGCTAGGCCAACGGTCATTCATCCTAATTCGAAAAGAAAGGTTGTGGGAAGCATAGGGCATTTTGATGGAGAAAATGGCACAAAAAAACAGAGATTTAGTATGTTGAGTCAAATTTCTGAAACAAGGGTTAAAAATTTACTCCTAGAAAATTTTTTATTATCTAAACAAAACCCAAAGCAACAGAATCTGCAAATTAAAAAGCAAACTGTTTTCGAGCAAACAAAAATTGAAAGCGGCATATCAGTTGTCAAAAACCCAAGTTTTTAAAGAACTAGAGCAAAATATGGATCCTCCAGTAGCCTCTTTTTTTCAAAATTGATTTACAAATTTAAAAACAAAAAGACCAACATGGACAACCAAAGATAAGTTATATGCCCTGGCACTCTACAAAAGACGTCCAAAATCATAACATCACTTTTAAACTTTTTTTACTAGGTCTGACGAAAGGTATCATCAGTGCTTTGCTGCTAGGAAGTACCAGAAGCACAATAGCAAAAAGTCACGAACAATTAACAAAACTAAACTAAACTAACATCACGCATACGTATATATACAAAAACAAAGAAAATGCAACTATGAAATTAAAAAGCAAAGCAGCGATGAACACGACATTCGTACAACGATACGCCGACCGGCCTCGATTGTAGGTGCACGGCGTTCTTCATTTTTACGACCAAACGACCAATAAGAAACTGCGCATGTGCTGATCACGCGGTATCCACTGTTTATGCCGTGTCTATATTGGAAATAAATATACTATAGTTCCTCATCAAATAATATGTCAGCATGTGCTTCTCCGCCGGTTCCATCTACTTCCGCTTTGGACTCATCTGATTCTAATTTATCAGACACCAATGATACAGAAGAGACTCCACGAAAAAAAATGCTATGCTCAAAAATATAATTCAACTTGGGAGCAACATAATGATTACTCTAGGTAACACATATTTGAAATGTAAAGGTTGTAACAAGGATTTTATTGGCGGCATTGGGGCAGTAAAAAAACACAACGCCTCAAAAAAACATGAAACAAACCTTCTTAGTTTAAAAAACCAGTCCGATTCGCATAAGAACTTGCGTTGTCAAACTAATGAAAAAATTGTTAAACAAAATGAAATAAGAATAGCGGGCTTTATTACAGAACACAATATTCCTATCAATGTAGCGGATCATTTGTCTGAGTTGGGCAAAAGTATATGTAATTCTTGAATGAACTCTTCCCAAGTATCAAGACTAGCATGTAGCAGAATCAAGTGTATTGCAATAATTAATAATGTAATAGGTAAAGTAAGTTTTGAAACTTCAATAGACACACTAAAAAAAGAAAAATTCTCGTTGCTTGTTGATGGATTTACTGATAATTCCGCGATAAAAAGTTTAGCAATTGTGGTACGCTTTAATAGTAAAGATTTGACAATTAAAGATGATTTTTTTTAAACATGTTTCTAAGACTTTATGAAATTTAATTTGTTTAAACTTTCTGAAAAATAAAAAATAGTACGCCAATGGAGTGGCCATATTTACCTCCCGTCTCATCTATATCTCTAAGCTTCAGATAACTTTGTCGACCTATAGATACTAGCAAAAATGTATCTACACTATTTCTGCATTAAAGCTGTATTTATGGCAAATAGATAGAATATTAAACGTAAAGCTATGGCCATAAGGTGTAAGAGTCAACCATTTTGTCAACCTACAACGCTTTCAGACAGATCCAAATAGTTTCTTCTCTGAAAAACGGAACTCGGTAAGCAAGGTTACTCAAGAGGCTGTGTTTGTTTTTCATATTAAGGTACAGAGTTTATGTCATAAACTTTTAGAGCTGGAGCTAAAGTCATTCATTAAGGACTGAAAATGATGTTAACTGGTTAAAAACTGACCAGCTTTCCGTGACAAGTCTGGAAAGGTAAAATATCTATTTTACCACAACTTATACCAAGCCAGTGGATTTGGAAGATTTTATGATGTCTTCATCCGACCGTTAATTTCCCAACAAGACATGATGACTGTTTTGGAAATATGTCCACAAATATAATCACCTCGACTAATTGTTCCTTTTGATCTACATCATCTATCCGATTATATAAATATAGTTTTTTAATTTAAGAAACTTCTTCTAACATCTAGAATAAGATATAAACCAATTACAAATAAGGGTCTATTTCACTTTTATAATAATGTTGGAAGGATTAGGTGATTTTTGAGTTTTAATTATTTGTTGATGTTATAATTGAGTCTATAGAGCTGTTTTCCTCTGAAATCAAGGAATTCCAGTGGTGATAAATGGTCTGTAAAGGTTGAGTGGTATAACGATGGATTGAGAGAATCTAGAGAGAGGCTTCATGCTTCATATGCTGTACACTAAACATAATGACCTGCGAAAAACTTACTAGAAACATTTGGTTACACTGTATTTATTTCCTGCTATTTACTTTGATTATTACTTACTTGTAACTTTTTATTAAATATAATTTATATTAATTAAGTCTTTAATAGAGTGGCACATATTCTATTAGTCTGGCAGAACGAATCAGCACGGCGGCTTTTTAGTCTGGAGAACACTAATTGGTGGTCTGTTGGCCTGAATTATTCTAGAGATGCTTACCTTTTAAATTGTGGGCGTCATCCAGTTTGTTGTTTTTATTTAAAGTGAAATTGACAGAACCTTTAGCTGGCAAATTAGTTCGCATATAAACAAAAGGATGAAAAGAAATATAACACATATTAAAACACAAAATAAGCCTCAATTATTAACAACATATATTATAAAAATATGCAAACACTGGTCAATGTTCATTGTTTAACCTTTCACTTAAATAAATTATTGTTATAAAAATTATAAGACAAGTTCTTGTTAAAACTACAACCTTTAAAATCAAAACTCTATGCACCAAAGGTATAAAACTTAAAAAGAAATCAATAACCCTGATGTCCAAAGCCATCACCGTTTGGCCAAAGTCAGCAACCTACCGCACAACATATATGCACTAAATCAAATAAAAATAAAAATACCTTTCAGTGCGGTTGCTTACATATAATGATGTATGAAAATCAGGATAGTTAAATTAAAAGGGATTAAATAAATTATTATTTTAGTAGAAATACAATTTACGTTACACTGCAAATTGCCAAGAAAGAATTCTAGACACTAGACAAGAATTAATAAATAAGGAGCCATTAATTAAAATAAATTAGCCAATATGACTGGTCTCAAAATCTAAATCAGAAATCTAACATTGCTTACACGTTACTTTATCTTCTTTGACCTGGTATCCCACTGTGCAGATTTAAGGGCAGCAGCTGACTAAGGTCCAATTAATAGCGTCATGAAGAAGCAATAAATACTGATAAAGCTCTAATTTATAATATAATGGCAAATGGGAAGCTGTTCCCATTTATAAGGGTATTTACAGGTGCGGACCTGAGATGGCTCGGGATGGCCCTTAAGACTTAATACTTCGCTTAAGATCTGACTAAAGATCTGGTGTAAGACCTTACTTAAGACCTTGCAGAAGACCTTACCCAAAATCTCACTTAAGATCCTAAAATTAACACGTAAAACTTCAAAAATTTTTAAACTTTGCAACTTACTAACATTTACGTAAAGTAATGCATACTGTTTCCATGCGATTAAATGGTGACAAGTTGTCAACAATCAAATACAGGGTGTTTCAGAACTATGGGATCAAACTTCTGGGGGTTGTTCAGTGCAACAGAAGAACCCATTTGAGTAAAGGAACCCATGTCCGGAAATGCGTCACTACGCCACTAAGACGCGTTAAGATTTATAAAAAACATTAATTACCTAAATAGGATCTGCTGCATTTATTTTTACCTTTTGTACATGATACCATAACGACAATTATTTAAAATCAATGCTTATAAATGTCAATTCTCAATGTCATGTTTAAAAATTTTATAGCTTACAATTTTTAAACATTTATTGCTAATGGAAAACTTTACCAATCAAGAATTGGCGGATATGCATTTGGCATACGGAGCAACAAACTGCAATGCACGAGCAGCATCGCGGTTGTTTCATGAACGTTATCCCGAATGACAGCATCCTGGATACAAAAAGTTTATTGCGGTTCATCGGCGGCTCGCCGAGACAGGCATGTTTAAGACCAAGATGCATGATATTGGTGTTTCTCGAACCGTAAGAACGGTCGAATTTGAAGAAGAGGTGCTTCAGCGAGTTGCCGATGAACCATCAAATAGCACACGTGACGTCGCTAAGAATATGAATACGAGAAACGCTTCTGTCTGGCGGGTACTACACGAGCAACAACTTCATCCTTACCACTTCCAGAAAGTTCAAGGTATGACTGCAGCCGATTATCATCCTAGAGTTCAATTTTGTCGATGGCTTCTGGATCACATCATTGCACAACCAAAATTTTTACGATGTGTTTTGTGAACCGATGAAGCCTCTTTCACAAGCGACGGTATTTTTAATTGTAGGAATAGCCATGTTTGGGACGAAGAAAATCCTTATGCAATTTTTCCAAGAAAACATCAGAATCGTTGGCCTGTCAACGTATGGGCAGGCATTGTTGATGATTATTTAATTGGGCCATACCTTCTACCGGAACGGTTAATAGGACCTATTTATCTGCGTTTCTTGGAGGAAGTTCTCCCAGAACTCTCAAGGAGTTCTGGGAGTTGTTCTACTAAACGTTAGACGGCAAATGTGGTTTCAGCATGATGGAGCGCCGGCTCACTTTGCTGTACAAGTACGCGAGTATTTGGCTCAGCGGTTTGGGCACCGTTGGATTGCCAGAGGTGGAGCAGTTTCTTGGCCTCCTCGGTCACTCGATTTAACGTCGCTCGATTTTTTCTTGTGGGGACATGTAAAGTCTTTAGTCTACAAAATTCCAGTAGAATCAGAGCTAGAATTAATTGGACGAATAACAGCAGTATTTGAAATCATTCAAGACGAGGATCAAATTTTTAGTGTAGTTCGCCGAAATCATGTGCGGCGTTTAAATCGGTGTATTGAGGTTGGAGGAAGACATTTTGAACAATTGTTGTGATGGTAGCATATACAAAAGGTAAAAATAAATGCATCAGATCCTATTTAGGTAATTAATATTTTTTCTAAATTTAAACGCATCTTAGGGCCGTAGTGGCGTAGTGACACATTTCCGGACATGGGTTCCTATACTCAAATGGATTCTACTGTTGCACTGAACAACCCCTAGAAGTTTGATCCCATAGTTCTGACAACACCCTGTATACATGTTAAAAAACTATGAAAAACATGCTTGAATATAATATTCGAATCACCCAAACAGTTTCAAATTTATTATTAATGTTAGTATTAGGTATAAGACATGGTATGCAAAATATTCTATGCAGAATTTAAAAATTAAATAAAAAATAAGTGTTTCCAATAAAAAAATTGAAGTTAATGGTCGTTGCTTATTTTTGGTTCATGAATTCATCATCAAAAAATCGACGTATCCAAGCCTTTTTTTTTTCGAAGACACCCCTAAATTTTAAATGAATTTGTTCTAACTTGCACGTCCTTCCTGTATAATGTATTTTACTACGGCATAATTAAAAACACTGCCGATAAGGATGCGAATAAATATATCCTGCAGTTTGCCAATGACACTGCAATTAATTAGTAATATATACAAAATCTAGTTCAGAATCTGCCACCAAGCTTTAACAATTCATCATACTCAACAAATTGAGTTCTGGTTCCGAAAATGGCGGAAAACTCCAAATCCATTAAATTTACTCCTATTTAACGACTTATTCATTTTAATAAACACTCTAAATCCAAAAGAACTAAAGCACTTAACAGAGCAAACCATGGAATTAATATCAGAACGGTCACAAAAATTTACAAATCAATCTGCAGACCTATTTTAGAATATGAATATGAATATAAAAAAATATACTCGTAGATACTTCAGCAGCTCCAGCAGTAACAATACAGCAGTAAAAATGCGACATCCTTAAAACTCAGTTTTTAAACCAAGAAACGGCTGTATCAGAAGATACGAATTGAGCCAATAAATCAGACTCCAACAGCTCAGCATGAAATTCGGGTCAATCCGACACAACATGGAGATACGAGAGCGCCATAGAGAACAAAAATAGCTGTTAGTTGTAAGGCACATATGTAAATAGCTCCGCACGGAGCTTTTACATCATTTACATCTGTGTTGTAAGGATTTATACTATCCTCATCACAAGTTATACAACCTATACATACAGAAGAGTCTTCCATATAGGTTTTGTAAAAATCATAAAAAATTAAAGAACTATGGATTCAAATATCGTTAAGTAACAAAAATTACCTTATGCTTAGCATATTATTTATCTTTTAGATGTGATATAGATGTAAAAGAATCTAGGGCTTAACACTGTGAGGATCATATATACATGGTCGATGTTAAGTTTTCGTTTCCTGTAAACGCCTAGGAAACGGAATATTGGATTGTTACTTAACCTTGATAATAAGAGTAATTACTTTTAAATTAACTTATAATTAACACCGGTCTTTCCTACTTCTTTTACCGCATTCTCCTTTATTTTAGATTTTGGACGAGGATTCTCCTTTATTTTGGATTTTGGAATGGAACAGAAAAGGAAGAATATCCAGACGAATTCGTTGAAATTATGTAATTGAATATAATTGCTGTTTCCGTATTATTCGGAGCGTCGACGAATTTCGACGAAAATATATTTCATTAGAAAGAGGAATGAGTAAATGATACCTACCCTATGAAAATGTAGCGGTCAAACAAACAAAACATTAACAGAAAATAAAAGGAGAAACAAATTGAAAACGCAAACAAAGCTGACAAAGCACCGAATAATCACTCCAAACAATCGTTTTTGCCGAATCGTAAGGGAAACTGTATTTATTTATTTTTTGTGTGGGAAAAAATAAATTGAAAACTGGAACGCAAAGCCCATATACGAGGTCACGTCCCTTTTTTCAGCCAGAAATCGATTTTCTTTGAATATAAAAGATAACAAAGTGTACTCATTTTTTACAGATCTAACCTTTCCAGTCTAAAAAGCTTTTTTTATGTAGTTTCATCCTTGTCAATTAGATGTTGTGATTGTTAGACTTATAATATAATCGAAAAGTTTTTGAAAAGATAAACCAACTCAATACAATTAATGCTTAGCATCAGTCTTAGGCACGGGAGAAAAAACGAAGAAATACGAACCAAAAGCATAAACATAGTAACACGTATTGCTCAATTGAAGTGGGAACGGATGTGAGTCGAACAGATTAATGGATCAAAATGGAGATCTAAATTGAAGCTATTAGTGCATGAAGGTGTTAACTCACTTTTTTGCAAAAATGCCGAAAATGATATGCATGAAAGTGTTAACTCATTTTCTTGCGTTAGTAAAGACTTCGGTTCGTAGATGTCGCTAGAGACTTTAAAAACTGAAGTTTTAAAGACGCCAACCCAAGTAGAGATGGCTGATCCAACAAATTTTATGGATCAGTTCCGAACTGATCCAGTCCAAGCAAATACCTGTTCCACGGATCAGTTTCAAGTTCGAGTCCGACCTCCGAACATTGCGGCCTATGGAACTAAAATGACTCCGATTAATGTTTATAAAAAAAAAGCCAAAACTTAAAACCGAATCGAAAATCAAAAAAAAAACGTATTAAGAAAAATTAATTAACTCTTTGCGATATTATTTAAACAAAAAAAGCATAATAACCAAATAACTAAATGTTAACAAAAATAATATAAATATGTACCATGTTCTGTTAGAATTATGCCATTCGTTTAAAATTAGTAGCTACTACTAAATTGTTTTTAAAACATCGATTATTTGTCGGTATTGATATTAAATTACCTTACTATTCTTGGAAGCACAGCAACTTGTCGTCCTCCGTCCGTCCGTCGGTCGTTAAAATTATAGAAAATTAGTTTTGTTTTGTATTTTTTGCAGTTCCTAAAATGTACTTTTTGTTTCCTATGTAGGTATTATATTTTTTATAAGAACGTTTTATTTTTGTTTGCATTTTTTCGCAGTTTACTACTAGAATATGTTTTTGTTATATTTGTTTGGTAAAAGAATTAAATATAATTTTTGTTTTGTATTTTTCTGCTGTTTACTACTAGAGTATGTTTTTTGTTATATTTTTTTGGTATAAGAAATAAATACCATTTTTGTTCTGTGTTTAATACTTAAAAATAAATAGGTACCTACTGTGGTTATTATAACATAGAGTAAATGTAAACAAAACAGTGCCAGTCCGTCCGCATCACACCAAACAAAATTAGTTCGGACTCCAATCCAGGAACCATCAATACGACATAAACAAACACCGATCCGAGGGCGGTGGCACTTCGCGCTAGTTGTACTTGGCATTATCGTTTAAACCTAAACCAGTCCGGACTCGAACTTGGACTCGTAAAATTTCTGTTCTGTCCAACAAAAACACAGTTCCAAATGTAAGGATCAGTTCCGCGGGATCAGTTCCAGTATTAGGCAGCCATCCCTAAACCCAAGTTTTGTCTGAAATAGTCGGAGCAAGAAGGTGTTAACTCTTGATAGTTGTGCAAGAAGGGGTTAACTGCTGAGTTAACCCCTTCTACCGCAATAAAATAGTACGAAATTGTTTGTTTACATTACGTACGTGTTGTTTTGGTGGTGCTGTACAACTGTTCGAATTAAATAGCGAATGAAAAATATAAAAGACTGCTTGACAGTTTATCCTTAATCTGCTATTGTTGCAAACATTCCAAAAATTAAAAAAAAAAACTTTTCTTGGAATAATATATTTATATTTTATTTTGAATTATTCCCTATTGCAAATAAATACGATCTTGTTACTATAAATTACTTACAAAGCAAAAGACACTTACAGTAGAAGTGCTGTTCTAAAATAGGTATGCCTATCCAGTATTCTGAAAGAGATATATTCTGATCAAGGAAAAAAAAACATATTCCAAGAGATTAAAAAGTTGTTGGGAGTCAATAAATCCTCTCTGCAACCCTAGCTAAATGGAATACTTTACAAATGTAATGAAGGTTATTTAACAGTTATATTAAGCTTTAGGTAAACTAATTTTCTTCTTCTATTAAAAATTAAAATTCAAAATTATCAACTATTATTAACTTCTTTCTTTCTAGACATTGTTTTTGCCAAAGCTGCGACTAAAGGAATACATCAATCATTAACAAGTTTTCACCTAGAAAGTACCCGAATGAAATTATAAATTATATTGGTTGTATTCTTGGGAAATAAATCTGGATGGCCCAAGGACAAGTCTCCAAAATTTCATAACAAACGCAAAAGAGACAAAAGGTTCGTTTTACGTTGCCATCAGGTCACAATAAACCTCAGTGTTAGACATTTGGGACCTCTCTTACGATAAAGATGAAACCTATACCAATTCTGAAGATGCTGAAGATTGATCAAGCAATCAAACTTAAGATGAGAAATGTGTTTTTAGGAAAATTTTATTTCGTTAGGAAACAAAATTAAATATTAAGCTTTTTTTTTCGAATACGCCCGTAAAAAAACCCTTACTTCCCACTTTCGACACCTCTTAAATTCGTTGTTCCTCAGTCTGTTTTAATATAACGACAAAAAAAAGTGCGCGCCATATATATGTCAAATTTATTTCGGACGGTGAGTTATTTGCATTCGGAGCATGAACGAAATAACTGGAGAAAATCCCCGAGGAGAATAAAAAATTGACTTCTGAGCCAAAAAAATTTAATGCGATAAATTCTAAAAGGGCACCCTCTTAATGTGAGTTTAATTTTATGCTTAAGTGATTGTTTTATGAACCCTTTAAAAAGGATTATCACTTTCAATTATTATAATTTTCATCCTATTTAATATGGATTTTATTAATGGGAGCAAGAATTTTGATATTTTGGTGAATGAACTCCTGACAGAACTAGTACAGTAGTTGACCTAGATAAATTAGATTGTTGTTGTAGATAAATTGAATTGATTAAATTGAAATTTGACGTCGTAGAGAAGGTCATGGAAAAACATCCAATAAAATACCACAGGCAAAAAGAAAGGTAGAAAACCTGATCTTTAAAAATCTCTTGAATTTATTATTGGTGTCATCCTTGCCAGAAAGCTAACCTAAAGTAGACAATACAAGCAGAGTACGGCTTGTATTGATGAAATCATGAGGTGTTTATCCAACTCTTACCAGGCATAATAAGGTAGGAAGAGGATCAATAATTTAGTGGTTAATAATTTAGAAAAGCTGAACAAATGATTTTTATGTTATTTAAAAATATAACAAACCCATATTTGCGTTACTAAAGGAAGAATACCAACTATCATTATAGAAACCATGTTAATAGAAGTCACCCTTCACTGAACAGGAATCTAGAATGTTGTTACAATTTGAAAATAAGAACTACTTGCACGACTGAGTACTATCTCCAACTCTGTGGTATTTAGTAGTGGACGACCTGTACGTGCACTTAGTAGGTTAGTAGTAGGTAGGTAGGTAGTTCTTTGGTCGAGAAAGGTTGCCGTCACAATATAGGACCCCTATCTTATATATATCTTTTAATCTAGGCGTTAATCTATCTCGGAGGGGCTTTAATTTCATATATTCAACCAGAAATTGTTTATTCTCACGGACCATTTTAATCTTCCCTACTTTACAGAAGAGTATTAGAAATAAATGTAAGAGCACATAAGATATTGACTGTGATATAAAATATCTGGCAGACATACCAAGTATGAGCCCAGAAGGCATGAATAATCATCTTAAATGCCTGTAAGATGTTTCTCAGCCTCTTTAGTTCCAATAGACAGTTCCATACCGGTTTTGATCTAACCCTGAGGTTCGCAAATACCTTTAAGGACACTAATTGGTGAGTTAAGGACACTATTTTCTCTGCCACTTTCCTTTGCTTGCATACACAACTACATCCATAGTAGTTTCTTATTTTCATAATGTTTCTTTGGTATATTTACACAACTAAGTCTTTTAATTTTATATAGCTGCTATCTTACTGCAATTTGCAGTGTCATTGATCTCCATGCCAGAGATGCATATGCAATTTCCACTTGTTGGTAAATGGCACTATTATGGATTTAAGAGATTTGATGTTTAAGTTCCTTCGCTATTAATTTAAGCATGCCTTGCTAAAAGCAAATTTAATAGAATTAGGTCACCTACATATCCTCTTGCGCTGTTTTGGCTTCCTTTATTCTTAAAACAGGACGACCATTATCGTGTTGCACAAACGGGGAGACACCCAGATGTTATTATATCCCGCGCTTCGATTTTTTCATTTTTCTATTGTCCATTCTAGGATGTAGATTTCCTTCATATTTGTCTACGCTGTTCTGTTCTATGCCATCTGAAACCACCGGTTAGCCTGCTTGCTGCTTGACATCATCGAGCCATCTTCTCTGTAATCTTCCCACGATTCAATTTGTCTGCTTAGTCGCCAGTGTGTCAATTGAAGCTATTAGTGCATGAAGGTGTCAAATCACTTTTTAACAGTTCTGAGATATTAAGGGTTAAAGTTATGTTGTCGGAGGTTTTTTTGTTTAAAATCAGTGTGCGTAAATAGGCAGACAATAGAAGTAACTTTAAAAGTATAGATTAGCTTGTATTTTTTTTTTGGTTTTAGATGTGTTTTTTATTTTTTTTTACAAAAAAAATTGAGTTAGCACCTTTATGCACAACCATTTATTGTATTATTCGAAATAATGACCCATAAAGAAAGGATTAACTCATTTTATTAATTGAAAAAAATACAAAAAATGCTAATCAGTAAATACAAAAATAGGTAGGTACTTAATATTAATCATTTTCAGATCGATATAAGCTCATATAAAATCCCCGTAAATTCTCCGGAATAAATGGAAGCTGCTCTTAAATGGTATCTTTAATTTTGGTTGCTATGGGTCTTGATTTTAATGGAACCAACATATTTTCATTTTGGCCTGTTGTGCGGGTCGATTTGTGTTTAATAATATCTACTTCTTGCCACTCTTCCTTCTCATCAAGTAAATATCTATATTTCGTTGTTCCAAATTTATCAACTATTATCCATCTTACATTGCGGAAAAGTATCTTTTCTCCCTTGTTACTTTTCTTTTTGCCAAACAAATTTAACTTTCGTGGCAATTCTTTTAGATCAATAAATTTATCTTCCATTCTAATTAACACAAACGGATTTCTTTTTCTAGCTTCCCTCATTAACGTCATGTACTGGTCTACTGCATAAATATTTTGAGCTTCCGGATAACTTTTTCGACAGCCCCAAAGTCTCTATCAATATCCATGAAACTGTGGCCTTTGTTGGCTTGTGGGTGAAATTATATTATTTTCCAGTTCATTTTCAATAATTTGAATAGGGTCATGTAGGTCAATAACAGTTTTTGTTTGCCGTCTTGTTCTAAAAATTAAAAAGTTTTTATTCACACAAAATAAGGAACATTCTTGATTCAAAATAAAACATTACTTTTTATAATAACGAAAATATTGTAGTGTATAAATACATGAGACAGGAATAATATTATTTTTGTTCTACATATAAAGGGAAGCCAATAGTAATAACTTTGTACTTTGCATATATTTTTTTCCAATATTTTCACTAAAAAACATATTCACTAAAAATACATACCAGGTCTTATTACTCTTTGATTTTGGTTTTTAAAAAATGTAACTGTATTTTGGTTTGATATTTTCTTGGCTTTTTTTCCTTTTTTTTGCACAACTGGTACTCGTTTTCTCTTACGATACAAATGTTCAGGTCTTTCTTCGTCGATAAAATCTGAGGTAAAATCAGATTCTGGGGTGTAGTCTGAACCAGAATCTAAAAATGGATCCTCATCGCTCTCTGTTTCGTTGTCACTTATTTTAGCAGCATTCATACCTAGCTTAATAATTAGACTAGTTCTTTCATGAAATTCACCCATTAAGAGTATTATCAAAACTAAAATTAAATTCCTAGTGTTATCTACATATTTTTTTCATTTCAAGGTCATGTAAAAAAGTGTTTATGATTTATATTATCAGCTTAGTTTAAATTAGCGATAATATTCAGTAAATAATGTAAATACGACTTACTCTTTTTGCGGAACACAATAAATACAAAAATTCACTTAAACTTCTGTTAAATAGGTGTTAGGGAAGAGGGAGCTCTATTAAAATAATCACAATGATTATTCAAATAAGAGCAAGGGTTGAAACAAATTGTTTATGATAACTAAGCATTACTTCTCTTTAAGTTGAACTGAAGCTTCTTGAGTTATTGACGAACGGAGCTATAAATACCACAGAATTCTGCAAGTAAGATTTTTTAAACGATGTTCCTTTATTGGTGGAACTATAAAAGTCCAAAATTATAACATTATATTATGACTCTAGTCATGGATTATCTACTTTTCTGTTTTTCAGATGGCAGGCAACTCACTTCTAGATATTATTATCACCTAGAACTTGTTCTTCAGAATCTTTGAACTAGAACAAGCACTTTATTAAAGCATGTGGTCGATCCTAAGGATTAATTACTGATAAAATGCTTAATGACTTTCTCTGCTATTAACAGCTTTCGGATTTCATTAGGGATGAACTTTGATGTAATTAAGTCCTTTATTTTTCATTTGAACTCTTTTAATTTCAATTTCAATTTAAAAGCCTTTCAAGAAGGACTTTCAAGGAGTCCAGTAAGCTTTTAATTCAAAAGATTTATCTAGAATTATTCAAAAACTGGGTTGTCAGTCTGATCTTACAGCTTAAGTCTTTAATGACAAGTACCTGAAGCAGTTGTTCATTTTTCATAAACTCTAGAAACTTCTCTGGCTTCACTGAAAGGCCATGAGGTATATTAATGCTGTCCCAGTCTTTAGCACTTTGATGGCAAATAATTCACTATAAGAACTTTGTCATACTTTTCTAGACTTATTTGAAATTTGTTCTTGAGGATTTTGGATTTTTTTAATCGGAGCGGGTATTTCAGTGAAGCATATGGGCAATCGTGATGCATTTGGACCATACAACTAATTGTGGAAATATTTATTGGCTATATTCCCTGCTACCAACAGCTCTCACCTCATCACACAAATATATTTTGTCAGGCTTTTGAAGAAGATTTGTAGAAGTTGCTGGTCTGAAAATTGAAACGAAGTGATGGAAGATTCTTTTTTTATGTTTGCGCATATCATTTTTCAGTTCACTCAGCCTAAATTAATTTAAACGATTAATCTGAGATTCCCCATTTATCCCAGAAAGTAAAGAGAACAAAAATTAAAACATCAGAATTCCACGAAACTGAACCGATCTTTATAAAAATTTGGAATTAACTACATTTCAGTCTATAGATCAACACCTGATATGCCAAAATACTTGTATAAGAAAATTAATGGTTGAGATGAAAGTTGTTTATAACTATGTGGTTACCTTTCGGTGCCATTGGATTTAATATTGATATCAATTTCGGGGGCGATTTTTTTTTGTCTTGACCTTAACAAGTCAAATTCTGAAAAAGTGCTCAGAGCCCGTACATCAATCGCAAAAGTTTTACGTCCGAAAAAAATTGACGCCCAGTTATTATAGTGAAATTTTTATGATAACCATGTTAAAGTCAAATTAAGCTCAAAGAATTCAAAACCTTTTAAAGACTGTAAACTCAAGTTGTAGAGTTGGAAAAGAACTTTTTCAGAATTTGACACTGATTTGCCTTTGTCGCTGCCGAAATAAAAATTTAAAAAAAAAATTGATGTAAGATTTGCTGCTTTTTCTGAATCTTTTATGTTTAAATGAAATTCAGAATTGACCAAATCCAACGGTGACTCCGCCATTATGAATAACTTGTATTATGCTAAAGGCTCAACTCCTATTAATGATCATCCTTAGACTACTGGATGTATTGGATGTAGTGTTGGGCTGGTCAAACCGAAGTTCTTTATTGGAAATGGAGTAAATATCGAATCATAAACTGCTTTCATTTAAAATAAAAACGAAGCCTGTTTTAAGACTCATCGCTTCTTAAAATGGACACAAAACATTTCTGTCGCATACTTTAATAATATTATCTAATTGACAATAAAGATTAACTTAACCAGTCTGATATTACCAGGGAGAATTTTGGATAATAACACCAGTTTTTTCAATAAATATTATATCAACAAAAACTTTCAAGTCAATGAGTCGTTTCATTTTTCCCATGTTTAAAAAGAAGTAGAACAAAAAATTATATTTGCCTTTAAATCTAACTCAACATTATGTTAGTATCCTTGAAGATGCTTCTTTTTCTAGTACTTCCTTTTCTACGACATGTTACCTTTCTAACTAATTATGGGTTTTACAACAGGTACATTTCCTTAAGACTGAAAAGGTTCTTATAAAGTCCCGATCTCAAAAGTAGCCAATCATCCTAAACCAAACAAGAAACCGAATAGTATTCCACCAGTAATCTCTAAAATTTTGGACAAGGTTGTTGCTGAACAAATCACCTCCTTTTTTTGATAGGAATATTATTCTTCCATAGCATGTAAGCCTAGTTTTCGGAGGAATTATAGCCCTACTACAGCCTTACCTCAGATATCTGATTCAGTTGCCTTACTATGCTATAATATGTAGTTGTCTTATTTTTCTGATAAAGACAAAATATACTATATATTTTGTCTTTGGTCTTTAAAGTTGGATAAACTTAGGTATTTGCTCATTTGCCAGAGTACTTATATCGGAAACTAAACACTGTTTTTAAATTCCATATCCCGGGTTCGATTCAAACTCGTAATGGTGGTGGGTACTGAGTTCCAAGGCACAACAATTAATTTTTTAAAAAAGGAAATTTTATTTTTGAGCTTTGCTTAACTCTTTTTAGGTTAAAGTATTTTGTACGTTAGTAACATCGTGTGTAAAGCATGCTCTATGGTGCTCCATATAAGTTTGAAGGCAGTTTTTACAATTTTAATCAGTGTTATAATACTTTTGCCAGTATGTGTCCTTTACTCGTCACTACTGCTTTCTACATGCTCAGAAGATTGTGTTTTCCAGGGAATTTCTTTATTACGTTGGCTGTGCCTTTGAAGAAGAAGCCTTTGCCGGTGACGATAGGGATGATCTTAGTGTACACGTTCCACATTCTTTGTACTTAGGCTTTTTCTCTACTTCTTTTTGTCTGATGTTTTATTGTTTGGCTTTCTTGTCTTTTAAAGTCTACGTTTTACGACATTGCCAGTTTTTAGGATTCTTCTTTTTAAATAATTTATTGCTAAAGGCTGGTCTTAACAAGCTGATATAAGTGACTCGGTTTCTGCTTTGATATTTGATTTTACGAGCCACGTCCATGTCTGACTCTGGTTGCCGATTTCTTTGTGCGCTTCCTTTGCTATTTGGCCGTATAAATGTTTGGCTTTTCATTTAGTTATTAGCTTCTCTGTCATCTTTTCCTCCATTTTCCGTTTAATCTTATTAACTTTATTTGTTTCAATTTCATTTGTGTTTGAAGCTTCAATAAGGGTTACTGTTTGTTGTTGGCTCTGTTGGTACACTATGCCCAGGTATTTGTTTTTCTCTTTCAGTCCTAGGTAGTTCGAGTCCCACTTTGGAAGTTTTCTCGGTGTTTTTGAGATTTGTCATACCTCTGGCTCTTTCTTGTGTCAGGATATAAAGCCTGTACGTAGGTGAAATGCAGCAATCATTATAAAAAGGTATTGTATTCCGCTATGTCCCTCGATACCTTGATATCTGTACATGTCCAGCCGATCCAGTGATCTGATATTACGTGTATCATTTAGTTAGTTATCCTTTTTCCAATGAAGGTTTCGTGCCTTAGTCCAGGCTTAGTTCAAGTTTCCTTAATTCTTTGTCATTTTTCGCTATGACCTTTAAGTCCTCAATGTAAAGTAGATGATTTATTAATTCTTTTGAGTATTACCTTTGTGTTATTTTCTAGCGTTATTGAGGCTAGAACTAAAGGGGGCGGATGCAGAATAGTAGGAGTGATGGGGAGTCCGCTTATTGGTAGATGCCCTTAATCTTTATATCTTCTGTCACTGTCGCCTTATTGATTTGTTTGTTTTAATGACAAGTTTGATGCTGATTTTAGGTGCTGGTTTATTTTAGGGTTAGATCTATGTGCCAAGTGGTCATGGTTTTGCTGATGAAGTAGAGTATATATGAGTATATAAAGTAGAGATTACAGGCGATGGTTTGTACATGTTCATGTGTTTCTATTATCCAGCTGCGAGAAAGATTGTCAAAAGTTTTGTGTTAATCAACCCAGGTAATAGGCAGGCTCGTCTTTCTTTATATTTCTTGTGCAGCGTTTTGGTTGTAAGTAGATGGTCTTTGCATCCATTGATATTTACGCATCCTTTTTTGTTCAGCTGGGAATAAGTTTTTGATTGTAATAACCAAATCTTCAAACTTGCAATGCCTTTATTTTTAATTAAACACAACGTTTCGATTGGTGTGTATCTCCAATCGTTAAGTATAAATAGTTAGTATCAGTCCATTACACATTTGTCTGAAAAATAAAATAATTTAAAAACTTTTTCAATTATTTTAGGCTTTATATTTGGTAAGCTGTAAAAAAGGTTTATGTTTAAACAGTCGTATGTCAGGAAATAAAACCGAAAGCAATATTCTTTTTTTGTAATAAGCTTCATTTTCTCTCAAACATTTTTTTTACAGGATTTACGTTTTCCCAGTGCAATAAAGTGAAAAATTCATATTATTAATCACAAATAGCTGGGAAAGTATTTTCATTTTTATTTACGCTTTAATGAATTTTTGCTTAGATTTTTCCCTTCCTGTCCAGTTTACCCATTTACGGCATGATGTTCTGCTCTACCGACAGCTCCCAGTCAGTTATTATTTAGAAATTATGACATAATAAAACATCGTCTTTCCAGAAAGCTATATTCAAAACTTATAACCATTTATGACACGAGGCTCTTTTGAATATGCAGATAAATATACGCAGCATATTTCTAAATCAGCTCTGTTCGTGTTCTCGCATATTTTATAACTTTAATAGAGAACAATATACGAGTTTGAAGACGTATATTCCGGATATTAAATAAACCAAATTAACATAAATCTTATATAGAGATAACAGTGGCCATCCCTTTTTTTTTTGCCGCATTATCCCAATATGTGCTGACAAGGCATCATCATCGTATTCCCTTATTTCGATGTCATTTTAACATTGTAAACGAGTAAAAGATTATGCGGGGTTTCTAATAAAAAAGGGGTTAAAAAAATTTGATGGAGAAAACTTTTGCCAGTGACATTTTTGCAAAGCAGAGATCGGGGCAATTTGGGGATATAAAAAGGAATTGAAATGTTTACTTTCAAGGCAACTCGGTTTTATTAAAGTCTTCTTTATTATGATCAGATAAATGGCTCTATATCCGATTTCCATCCAGTTATACCATTTATTTCTTTCCATTATTACGCTTAATGGTATTTTGACTTATAGCGAACTTAGTCACTAATTAAGGCGTTATTGATGAAATTTCTAGCGTTGATAACTCAAAGTTCCTGAAAATATCAATAAAGGTGTTTGCCATGGTATACCGGACAGAAGTGTAAGCCATATATTCCATCATAAAATCATAATTCAGCACGTGAAAAGACAAAGCCATCAGTAATAATCACCTAAGGAGTTTTCCAGTTCTCGGACAAATCGGAGGCAATTCGAACGGAGACGAGACCATGGAGTAATGAAATTTCTAACTCTGAATAACTTTGACTCTTTACCTTCCGGAGCTCGCGCTAAGTATTTTGGAAAGGACGCTCGCATGCGGACTCAGAGTCCGCAGCCTTCAAATGTGCAAGTTAATTTTTATTTATTTTAAGATTTTATTCATCGAATACATTGATTTTTGGCATTTTAACAAAACTTATTGCTACAAAAAAATTAAAATAAACATTTAACAACACATAAAAACTTTCTAGAAATTAAAAATAAAAATGTGTTTCATTCTGAGCGGCATTCATGACAAATAACAAGTGAATGCTCTAAACAAACACATTTGTGGCATTCAACACAAAAAAAACGAGGTCTATTTTTTTTTCTATCGCAGTATGAGCAACGTCCACGTTGTCCTGCTGGTAGAGGCTCAGGTGTAGGTGTTTCCAGTCCGAAAAGTTCTTGTATTCTCAACTGCGTAGCCTTAGGAATAGTTTGCGTCATTCGACGGCGAATATAGCCCTCCACTAATTGAAATGACAGCAAAGATCGCAAAAACTTTCTTCGTCGTATACTTCCATTATTATTCATTGAATGAATAACAAAAGAGTTTATTTCCGATACATTGAGTAACGAATAGAACACAACCATGGGCCATCTTCTTCTATTACGTGCACAGTTATAAGACGCACATAGCTTGTCCACACAGTTAACACCTCCTTTAGATGAGTTGTAGTCCAATATCATATCTGGTTTTCCAGTAGAAGCATCTATTTTATCGTCAAAATGCATACTTGATAAAAGCAGCACGTTTTTTTTCTTTTTTGGTGTATATGATACTAAAGTACAGTTATGACGAAAGGCGAACATGGACGATAAAAGTGGACGACCCAAAGGATTTGAAAATTCAGGTGGCAATTCCCTTTTGTTTTTTCTAACTGTACCTAATAAAGTTTGCTTGAAATCGGACTGAATTGAATTGAGTAGCTCCATACTGGTAAACTAGTTGTCAACTGTAATATTACGACAGGTTCCTTTTATTGATTGGCACAATCTCTGCACCACTGCAGTAGGAGAATTACTCGCTTGGAATGGACCCTCAGGCTGCTTTCCTACGTAAACCTCCATGTTGCAGGTGTAGAAAGTCTTGGCGTCTAAGATAGCAAATATTTTTAACCCATATTTATTGGGTTTGCTAGGTATATACTGCCTAAAGTTGCAACGCCTCCGAAATGCTTCTAGCTTCTCATCTATTGTTAGCCATTCAAAAGGTGTATAGGCTGAATCAAAGTTACCAACAACTGTATCAAACACTGTCCGGATGGCTGCTTGTCAGTCTGTTTTCGTTCGTCCCTAGTTGCCAAATCATCAAAACGTAAATGATCTAGTAGAAATTGAAATCCACATTAGGGCATCGTTAGTCGAAAAAGCTTGACGCCAGTACCATTCTGTGTCCATATTTCCTCAATATTAAGTCGATTAGATTTCAATACCCCAGATAAATAAAGCAATCCAATCAGTGCTTGTATTTCTAATATGTCCGTGTCTTTTGCATCTCTTTCACGTTGGTGATTGCCTCTACTCATGGCAATATGTCTGTTTGTATTTTCGACTATCGAATTCAGTACTTCGTCTGTAAAAAAAAGCTTCCAAATGTCAATTTCTCTTTTTAGGTCTTTCGCAGGTCTTTTTACCCCTGGAAGATGCTTTATCAAGTTCTCCGCCCTGGTTTTCACATTTCTTTTCGTCATATGTTTGGCCCACTCAGTTCCATCTTTGCCAATAAACACAGGGTAATTTCCCCTAGCCACTTCATCAGTGGCTTCCGTCTCCAAAGTTTCTTGTTAGTATCACTATCCAAATCTTGCCTTTCTAAATTGTCTTCTTCTCCATCATCTTCTTGGTCCTCAAAATCACTCTTTGGCTCCTCATCACCTTCTTCCAAATATTCTTGCATGAGCTTTTGCAAACGAGCCTCCTCTCGACTCCAGGAGCACGCCATCTATAAAAGTGTACAAATAATAATAATCTATCTTAAATTTTAATAATAAAAGCTAACACTCACCATTGCACAACAAGTTTAACAAAAAAAAAACGCATAAAAATATTTAAATTGAACGCTCGCGCGCGGACTCACAGTCCGCAGTGGCTATAATTTGGCAATAAATGCACACACCAACGCACAAATGAGCACTAACTGTAGGAGAACAAGGGATAGAAAGATACTTAATATTACAGCGCTGCGGGTTGTCGATTGTCGAAATTAACGACAAAATAAAATAGTTGCGGAGTGAGAGTCCGCGCGCGAGCTCCGAAAAGTTAAGTGGAATGCTGTAGTCTCTAGACTATACCGAGATCCTGGAAAGATCGAGAAAGATCTTCACTTTGGTGGGACCGGATAGGGCTGTAAGTCATATACTCCATCATAATGTCATACCTGAACATGAGAAAAGGCAAAGTCATCAGTCTTAATCATCTAAAGAGCTTTTCAAGAGCTTTTCCAAAGGCTTTAGCTTTTCCATAGAATTGACTCTATAGCAGATGTGGTCAACTGTAAAAGAACATCAATACTGTAGACTATTGGTGCACTTTGAATAGGCTTAACCTTAATGTGGCCAGCTACTTTCGAATCAAAAGTCCAGTTATATTTAATTACTCAGTCAATGAAGAGTCTCTGGCAAGGTCTACCTGTTTTAAGAATCTTGGAGTCACCTTTGACCAAAAATTTTCTTTTATCCCTTACATCGAAGAGACTGTATCTAGAGCTACTCGGATGCTGGGCTTTATTATTAGAAATTGTAACTTTTTTTTAAACACTGCCACTGTCAAACATCTCTACTATGCATTTGTTAGATCCAGGATAGACTACAGCTCCCTCATTTGGTCTTCCATTTACAACTATTCCATTTACCTATTGGAATCAGTCCAACGGCGATTCCTTAAATGTTTGGCATTTAAGGATGATGGAGTCTATCCTCCAAGGGGTTTTGACCATAACCTGCTGCTCTCTAGATATACTGAATGGTAACTTGCGAAGAGGAGAGAAATGCATTCGGTAAAATTCTTGTTTAATTTTTTTAATCATAAAATTGACTGACCATCCCTTTTGCAAAGGATTTGCTTTCATATACCACGCCCAGGATCTAGACTTGGACACAGCCAGGTCCAACATTCTGTACCAGAGTCCTATTCACTTTATGTGTCAAAACTTTAACACTATTGCTGATTCTTGTGATATTCACCAAAACAATCTGGCTTTAATGATGATAAATCATTTTTTATCCTCTGATTTCTTCCATATCCGATACTTGAAGAACTATTCTGCTATCTCGAAATCACTTTTTAATTAAATTAGGTTCCAAGGTGGCGCGTATAGCCACGTCCAAATTAAAAATAAGAATCTTGTGATGCGGGGGAAGGATTATTTTTCTTTTAAGTGTGAAACTAAATTATCGTGTTAGTTTTTTGTTTGTTTTGACTGGGATAAAGTTACTGACATAATTTCATATATAGTGTTTTCAGAATTAAGTGGAAATAACCATTTTGAATATATAAAGTATATAAATGTATTTACGTAAAAAACTCGCCACAAGCAAGGTAAACATATTGTTTGCGAACAACAACTTAGTTGATTAAAGTGATTTTTTTCCCTCTTTTATCTTTGTTCAAGGTGAAACAGAGGAGGGATGGAGAGAGGTAAAAATGCTACTGTCTAAATATTTATAGATAATATCAAATATCGATGTCAATATTTGACCTCTTTTTAAACATTGTACAAACCCCATAGAGAATTTTTGTTAATTGTTTTGGTCAAAAGTTGCTACTATTATAAAATTAACTAAAGTTGCGTAGAATAACAAAAATTATTGGAGAATGTCTTGAAAAATATCGTTTTTTTCAAAAAGTTAATTTTCTATAAAATTGAATGACAAGCTTTTTTTTTATTATTGGATTATTTTAAGGAAAAGTAAAAATGTCTTACAATTTTCTTGTGCACAAAATGATTTTATTGGCACCTTATCGTTTGCGTTTCTCAGTCATACAAAAATATGAGGCGATTCCAGAATTTTGGTAAAACCTTGGTTTGGTGGTACCAAAAACTAGACAACCTCAGAGCAGAATCAAGAACAGCCTTCAATAAAGCAAAAAATGTCAAGAGTAGCGGAGGTCTGGCACTTTTATCAGAGCCATCTCAATCAATTTAAAAAGGTTGCAAGACAAAAGCAGAGAAAAGCATGGAGAACAGACTGTAGCGAAATAGAGAACTATACAAATGCTGCAAGATTCCTGACAGCTCTTAATAAAGACCCACGTCGGAAAGTAGAGAACTACGCAGAGAGATTGGCACACTTACTGCCAAAAACCAAGAAAGCACATTTGCTACATTTTTCTTATTACATTTCTAGCAATACGAAAAATCGCATACACGTTCCTTACTTATCCTCGAATACGGATTGGATACTTGCTGATCGAATAACATACAAGGACAAAATTAATTAGGCACTCTCCAGATTCTCTTCATTTCCAGAGAAACATACTCAGCATACATGCAGTGATAGGGTGGGTTTAAAGGTCGATGAACCACAAACAGTATACCCTTGGTGTTCGAGGATGCGTTTGACAATAAAACCTTCCGTAAAATTAGCCAATCGATAAAAACTAGAAATACCCCAAACACGTTAATCGGATAAGTGTTCAACATGCTTTCCAAAAGAATTATATACACATCAGTGTGCAGTACGTTAAAATTAGGGAATATTAACCAGAGACTGTCCGCAGGAAGTGGCGCTATCCCCTCTACTATGTTACATACTCATAATTCTCGAAAATCTGATTATCTGCCTAAATAACGGCTACCTACCTCTGCAGTCATTCTGCAAACTGGTAAAATAGAGCAACCTCTTTGCGAATGAATGTATGCGGCTCTTTAAATTATACAGAAGTGGTGTGCGACCTATTCCCTATCCCTTAACGCCAAAAGGACTGAGATAGTGCTATTGACTAAAAAGGAAAAAAACATGCCTTCTAGCACCCAAACAATCCGCCATTTCACTAAGTTGTTCGTTGAAAGTACCTCAGTGAGATAATGAATAGTAAACTAAATTGGAACTCACACATTACTATAAAATTACAGAAAGTATATATAATTTACGAACACTATAGGCGTAGTCATTATGATAAAGGAAACTATGTGGATCTACACAGCTCGCATAAGATCTATCCGAACATAAGCGCCATTGTCTAGTCATAAAATGGATCAGGTCCTTCTGTCGTCGAAAACTAGATCATGTTTAAAGAATACCTTGGCTCAACATAAAGGGAGCAATGAGAACCGCATTAACCAAGGCTTCGGAAATTATGCTGTGTTTCGCGCCCCTGCCAGGTAGGCAGCTTACGACACAGTGTGGCAAGAGGTCAAGATCTATAAGTTTCTGCAAATAATTCCGTGCAAAATAACAGCCTGAATGCTGGACAACATGCTGAACAACAGAATTTACCAAGTCGTAATGGATCTTACGTAAGCTCTCCACAGAAACTCAATCAACTTATACTTCTTAGACTTGCCTGAACTCTGGCCGAAAAAACATGGACATGCCATTGACAATTGCGAACTCATCATTAGCTGCGACTCATTTGAGGAAGCAGAAGAAATTTTAACGGCTGATCTCGAAATGTAAACTTGATCAAACTCGTAAACAGGAAACTCGGTATCCAATTTAAAAACACAACTTTGAAATATAACAAAAAACCAAAGTACCTAGGTGCGACACTCCATAGAACAAATTTCTTTAAGGAGCACTTATCAAAAACTGAAGAGAAACTGAAAACAAGAAACAATATAATACAAAAATTGTGCGGAACTTGTTGGCGTGCCATAGTTTCTATTCTCAGATCAGTCGTGGGCCTAGTCTACTCAGCTGCAGAGTACTGTGCTGTGTGCTCCGGTATGGCTCAACAGCCCAAGTATTAGATGCAGAACGCAACAATACTATGAGAATGATTGCTGGCGTTATTAAATCGACTTCCACAGAATAGTTTCCATGCTCTGTACACGGCGTTTAACAAGATACTGGACAGCAGAGAACTGTCGATCCACACAGACATCGAGGACGATAACCACAACCGCCTCCGATCTAGAAAACCACCAAGACTGTACCAAATGCGATAGCAGACGAATGAAGCATCACCGGCGCTTAGTATCAGGAATGGACATCGCAATAAAACAGAGATATGTCATCCATTATCAACTTATCACCAGTCTTCGACTTACTAAGGAAAACCTGTTACACGCTAAATAGAATCAGAATGCAGCTTGGCAGATGCACCTATACTTTACACAAATGGGGCAAGAGTCCAAGCTTCTCCTGCGTGTGCGGAGAAAACCAAACCGTCAAACGTTCCTCTAGAAATTAATACTTTTAACTAAAGACGCATTCATTTAGATGAATGTAACCGAAATGAACACTCTGAAGTGATCTATGGATCCATCAGAGGCGTACCCAGGTAGGAGCAGGGGGAGCAGAAGATAAAATAATCGTCAATTTTCCTGGCAAGCGGGAATTAAAAACGTGTTACCTACTCTGCGTAAAATTAAATGTTAGGAACAAAATATCTTTTCAGTATTTTTATTTAATATTTTTTTATCTATAATTAAATATTCTACAACATTCGATATAGTATACCGTTAGCGACTCAATAAATTTAAATCTCCCGCGAAACCGTCTCATCTCGTACTTTCCGCTCCCGACGAGACATCAGAGCCATTTAGGATTAAAGCAGAATATAATTGGGAGAAAACAACATCTAGCGCTATCTAGTTACGGACGACAGTACTTTTTCAGTAAAGAGAATAAGAGAAATCTGAAATAGCATCAATTTATACGATCAATAGCGACACCTATTAAATAGCAATACCACAAAGTTCTATGTATTTATTCTATGTAAGTACGGAAAGAAAAGGCAGTGATAGCAAGTATGAAACAAGGACGGAAATAGAGTCGAGAGTCGACTATTTTCTACGTATTTCGGGAGCAGGAATATTTGAATATATAAGCGGGATCGTGAGGCAGAGCAAGACAATTCAGTTCGACGAGACAACGAATACAATTCAATTCAGTTCGGAGTTTAATACGGCCGAATATTTCATGCGCCATAAGTGTCTTATAGTTTAGTTGCGGCGACACGAGATTTAATTTACGTTTACTGCGCAACAATTGGAGACTGGAAATATTGCTCTGTCAAATGGATATCAGAAAATTCTTTGAAAGAGGTGAGTCAAAACAAAACAAAACCTGATATGATTATTTGATTTCTTTGTTCAAACCACAAAGTTACATAATTTTGAATATCGCGATTTTACTTTTACTGATAGGAAGTCCGAAGTATATTTTATATTTGAATTTGATGTTATTATAGGTATATTGATCTTTATTTTCCGTATTTTCGTTCGAGGCCTAAACACCGTAAGAGTAATTTTGTGTATCCATTTTTTAGGGACAATACGCGAAAAAAGAAAAAAAGGTCGGGAAAGTAGCAGTGGCAACGATGAAAATGACAACCATGATAAAACTACTCATGTAATGCCAAGATCATTGCATGCTAACATTGGACAAGCGTCACATTCTCCAGCAGAACTTGAAAATATATTTGTTGCCGACTATTATTCTCCATCGACGTCCCAACAACCTTATGACATTAACGTCGATCCTGAAATTATAGTGGACGATGGCTATCATGAAAATGATCTGGGTCGTTATGTTGGGTTGCTACCAAGCTATAGACGGAAAAGAAGAGGAAGTTGTTACAAAATCCTTTGATCCCGCCCAGAAATTACAATTTTGAAAGTAATGCAAGCCATTTGAAAAGTAAATTTAATCATGCTTGGTTGGATCAATATGCACCATGGCTAGTATATTCCAAGCGACTAAAAGGTGCTCTTTATAAGCTTTGTGTTTTGTTCCCTCCGCCCATCAGCACTGTAAGAGGAACCTTGGGATCATTTATAGTCAGGCCATATATAAAGTTCAAAAATATTCATGAATACTGTCAAAAGCATGCAACGACCAACCTTCACCTAACAGCGAACAAATGCTGCAAAAAATTTTCTTGAAAATGTTCCTGTAGACATCCAACTGCAAAGTGGACACCAAAAAGCAATCGATGAAAACAGACAAATATTGTCATCAATTATTTCTTGTATAGTATTTTGCGGTACACATGATGTGCCTCTTAGGGGAAAACAAACAGGTGAGGATGTTGTATTAGATTTATTGAAGTTGAGAATCAATTCAGGGGACAACAAATTAAAGAGTCACCTGAAAAAGTGCCGTCGCCATGCAGTTTACACATCGCCAAAAATACAAAACGAATTGATAAATTTATGTGGCGAAGTTATTAAGGAGAATATAATAAGTGAGGTTCAGAAGACCATGGCTTACGCAGTCTTAGCTAAAGAACAGCTGTCAATAGGCGTGCGATTCTACGAGGAAAGCAAAAAAAAGGAAAATCAGAGAAGAATTTGTAGGGTAGGAACTAAAAGCACAAAATGCTTCAGCAATTGCCGAAGCAATTGATAATTTCTTGATTACTTCTAACCTCCCAACCGAAGATTGCGTAGGGTTTGGATTCGATGGCTGTTCTACAATGGCAGGGAAAGAGGGTGGCGTACAAGCCATTTTGAGAAAAAAATATCCTCGTGCTTTATATTTTCATTGTTCAAGTCACAAACTCAGCCTTATTGTGAATGATGCGAACGCAGTGGCAGAAATTAGAAATACTATCGCCACTGTAAAGGATGTTGTAACGTTTTTCAGAGAATCGACTACACGTCTCCAAACTTATCACGATTGTGTGAGACGAGATGGTCCGACCAATAAAAATCAATCAGAAAATTTTCTCAAAATTTCCCAGAGCTTGTGAGATCTCTAGAAACGTTATCCGTAGAGGGAAATTATGCTACCAGAAAATCTGCATATCAGTTGCATTCAGCTATTATAAAACCAGTGTTGATTATTGCTCTGCAAACAATAGCCAAATATTCAGCAGTTTTAAAACCAGTAGTTAGCGCACTGTAAGTTTAAGCGATCGACATGATCACGGTGGGGACACACATCATAAGTATCAAAGACATTCTCAGAAATGACCGCGAGTTTCCTGATAGAATATGTAATGAAATGCTTCAAAAAGCGCGAGCTGTTGCAATGGACTTGAACATAGAAATTTCGGTTGCACGTCTTGCTCACAAGCAAACACATAGAAGTAATCCGCCATCAGACAATGATAACGAATATTGGGGGCGTTCCCTGATAATACCATATTTTGATTCACTCATTTCATCATTGAATATTCGATTCGATTCTCCCAAGAAAATACTCCGGCGTTTGCTTTAAGTAAGCTACATCCCTTGTATGTGACCAAGGCCAAAACCAGCATTACAGACTTACACAAGAATGCAGAATCATCCCAATAATTTTATAACCTGGATATCACCGGAGAACTGAACCTTTGGCATAATTTATGGGTGAAGAAGGCTTTATCAGATGATCAGTTAGGGGACATTGTAGGGAAAGTAGTTGATCTGTCGAAATGATCAAGTAGTTGATCTGTTCAACGAAGCCAATATTTTTTACCCTGCTGTCAGAATGGCATTGATTATTTTAATCACTATCCTATGCACCACGGCGAACGACGTAGAACGGTCCTTCAGTACGCTGCGAAGAGTTGAAACATGGCTTAGAAGCACCATGGGTGAAGAAAGGCTTACAGGATTATGTCTGATGAGCATACATCGCAATTATTTAAAAGAAAGCAGTGACTTTGTTGAAAAGACTGTCATAGACAAATTTTCGGCAAATCCGAGAAGATTGCTGTTAAATTAATATACATATATATTATGATTATATATATATATAATATTTTGTTTTGGGTCAATCAAACTAATTAATAAAAATCAATTTTCATGATTTTTTGTTTTAATATACCCGACCGAAAATCTTCTCGAAATGTTCGTATGAGCTGCCCCTCCCCCTAGCTGAAATCCTGTGTACGCCCTTGGATCCACTATTATTCAATCATCGAAAAATTCATTCAGGTATTGAAAAATATTTTTCCGAATTTTATTGTTTTAATTTCGCCGCTCTTAGAAATCTGCCTCCCTCTTCATGCGCACGGAAACCATTTAGTGTGAATCTTTTACTTGTTGCATTATGTAAGCAAAAAATTAAAAGATACTTTACAAATGTTTACGAAAAATGGACAAGAAAGATATTATTGGTATTTTTTTTTACCTGTTCAAACAAATGTGTTGTGTGTTAAACATAAAAAGACAATGAAAATAAATATGAGAAAACTCTTTATTTCCCAGAGGAAAGCCAAAAACATATTTGATTAAAGTGATTTTGCCCTCTTTATTCCACCTTTCTACAAGGTTAAACAGAGGCGAAGGAAGGAGGAAGGTAAAAATACTACTAGCTAAACATTTATGTAAAATATACAAGTTTTTCCATTGGCTTATTTACATTGAGAAATTTTATTGAACTTAAGTTGGTCATTATTTTTTATTTGTTAAGTGGCAGTGGTTTTTCTTATAAAAACCATCCCATTATCGTTCTAACAGATTATAGGAGAAGAAAAGTTTGTATTTATATTTATACAAATATATTACTTATCTACATATATATATATATAGATAGATATAAGGAAATGATACCAGACCATGGCGGCTCTAAAGCAAGGCGACTGCTAATAATTAAGACCCGACAAAGTATCAAAGACTTGGTGGGAATCCTGACCGGGCACAACAGTCTAAACAGGCATCTACACCTTCTTGGGATAAGAGAAAGCCCACTCTGTAATTGCGATACTAGGGAGGAAACTTCATACCACATACTAGGTATCTGTGATAGGTGGAGTCGCCTGAGAAGGAACATTTTCGGAGCAACGACACTCCAGCGGGAATATCTTAAAGATCTGGACTGGAACAACGTGCAAGCCTTTATTAAAAGGACGGGCCGACTCAGTGGAGAGCGCGCATTGGGAGTGGAGGCGTAGGGGTGGGTGATTCTGGGGTTGGCGAAAAGGGTGCGCAGTCCCTACTTGCCGAGCTCTAGCTTACCCACCCTTACTACTACTACTACTACCTGCCATGAAAAACGTAGAATGAAATACACCAGAAGATGTGAATCGGTACACATATAAAGAAACAGAAAATAAAGGTTACAGCAAAGTCTCAACGCCCTTCAAAAAGTGTCTAAAGAGAATTACGCCTGAAAGAAAGGTCACTATTTTTCCTGCTGTGGTATCAAGTGCGGCATATCGAGACTGTTATGCCACAAAGTTTAAAAAAAATGTGCCAAAAACAAAAGCAAATAAAGGAGCTGTACCAGAAAATAATAGTTCTTCTGAGTCAGACATTGAAGTTCCCTATGATAATGAAGATAATGACCCAAGTGATACGGAAACAGAACTCGATTTGGAGGAAGGAAAATATGTTATTGTAAAGTATGAGGAAGAATATTACCCAGGCAAGTACTGCTTACATAGACATTTTATTTCTCAATCCATTTATTTTACCATAGTGCATCCCATGTAAATGTACTAAAGACAATACTTAAAAAAATAGTAGAGGGCATTACAGTGTGCAGGAAATGGCTAATTTTGAATAAATGTAATGCCTTATATTTTATATTCAAAAATGCAATAAAAATGTATATTTTTTATTAAGTGTCCATTACTGCTTCTAAATAATGTCTATTATTTAGTCAATTATGTCCATTACCCCAGCATTTGTCATTACTTTAATATATATTTTTTTGTTGAAACCCTTAATAGAAGTTACTAATACTGTATCCTCCAGTTAGTACACTAATAACCGGTTGTATCACCTACTGTATCAAGGCAGCTGATATAATTCATATCTCCATAGAAGGAAATTAAATTAAAAAATCTCTCCTTAGTGTCCATTACTCCCTCCACTACCCTACATCATAAAATTCTGTTTATTTTTTTTTTAAATCGATCGTCCAAATTTTTTTTTGTTTTAATATAATAGATTTTAGGTAACCTTTCTAATTATCCCAAAAAAATAAAATAAAAATCGTTGGGTCATAAATTGGTCAATCACCCGTTTTCTCATTTCATCACTAAAATCATAGTTTAATTTTTTTATATAGAAATAGGTATATACATCTAAACCCTATCATTTGCTGTCCATATTCGGGATTGAAAACCATACTTTCTCCTTCGTTTTTTTGTAAATTAAAATCTATATAAATATTATGTAAACATTAGAAAATAAGACTGCGTGTTTTACAGTGTTTTTATTTATTGTTTTAATCTATTTATTTATTTGTCTATTTAATTGTAAACTATTATAAATTCTAACGTCTTATTTCCAGCTCGGAACATGGCCTTAAGCCGAAACATCGGCATTTCTTTTGAAACAAAATCAATTTTATTTCTAGAAGTCCTAAACTTTCTCTCCAGTAGATTGTCTCTCTGAAATTTTCAAGTAATTTATTATTTGCTGTTTCTCCGAAAGTCAATAGTGTATCAACCAAGAAAATGTTTATAGACATGGCTTTACTTAGAACTAGATACATTATTTTCTCTTTCCTCTTAAATAAATAAAATAGGCACTGCCGAAGAAAAAGACTCCACTTTGCAGCGATGAAAAAGCCGCTAACTTTCGGATTGTATTTCGTTAGAAATAATTAACGAAATATTCACAAAAGTATCCCACTGGAATCCCCAAAAACGTACCCTTTAAAGTTACTGCGTAGGAAATGACTAGATTATTTATCTTGAAGTTTAAGCTCAATTGAGCCGATGTTCGGTTGGTAACTGGAGATGAATGATAGGCATATAAGCGAAGGAAAGATAAACGGAGTTTAGTAACTTTAATTAACTGAAAGAATTTATTTAATGGAAATTTTCGTATTAAAACATATTAGTAGTTTAATCATTTATTATGGAAAATCATTAAATTGTACAGACATTCATCATTCATACCGTATCGGATTCTCTAGTATAAATTTTGTATAATAGTGGAGCAAATTTTAACATTATATCAGTGGACGATTATACATTCCGATAATAAATTGTATCTAAAATCTTACCTGTTTAGTGTAGCGGATTTAGCTAATACTTTTGCGTAGAATCGTTTCTTAGCATTTTGTGATAAAAGTTTAGGACTATTTTTCTAATTCCTAACTTAAAAATTGCCATGCAGTGCCTGAAATGTAAAATAGATGAAGCTAATTCAAAACTTCTTACAAACTGCGACAGCTGTAAAAGGGAAATCTGGCTTAACTTCATCTGAAATTAGGGTATTGGAACTCAAAGGCCAGTGTACTCTAAAATTTCTTTGTGAGGACTGCCAATTTGGCTTGTTACAAATACCCCCAATTTTAAAAACTATTGATCAACTAAATGAGGAAGTGAGGCAATTAAAGGAGGACCTTAAAAAGAAACCGCCTACACCTACACGTGTCCTGAACACCACCTCTAGCTCTTCTCGATTGAATAATGATTTTTTTGTTGAACTTCAGGATCCCCAAAGCTGGGTCAACAATGTTATTGTTTACAACTTGCCTAAGGAAAATAAAGAATTGGACAGTGTTAATACTCTCTTGAACTCTCTTAGTATCTCCAATGTAGAAGTGAAAAGCACCGAATGGGAAAATCTAACAAAAACGGCCACAGAGCTCTTAAAGTCATTTTGCAAAAGCAAGAGGAAGCACAGCTTGTTATTCGTTCCAGAACCAAGCTAAAGGGTAGAAATATCTAACTAGGTCGGGATTTGACCAAAATGTAGGCAAAAGTGGAGGCCGCAGTAAGAGCTGAATTCAGACAAAGATTGTCAAATGGAGAAAGAGACTTAGAGATTTGATATTTTTGAGAGGTTCCTAAAATTATTCAAAAAAACTAAGTAGAACAAATTCTGCTAAAAGTTTTTTGGTATATTACCAGAACACTCAAGGTTTAAGAACTAGGTTGGATGTGCTACAAAATAACTCACAGCCTGTCAATATAGCATAATTATATTTACAAAAACATGGCCGCATAGTGATATATAGTGATATATGATGCAAAACTTGCCGTCACGTACTTTAATATCTACCGCCAGGACCGTTCTAGCAGTACCAGTATCTTCAAGAGAGGGGAAGGAGTTTTAATTGCTATAAACAAATCTATACATAGTATACATACTACAGGGATTTTAAGTCTGCCAATTTTCAAGAATTTGTAGTGTTCTTGGATCAGTTCGACTCGAGTGGGATTTTTTATTTTTGAATAAGCCTGTTGAAGCAATGCTAAATATTTTTTATGAAGTTATCTTTATTGCAATTGATATATTTGTACCTCTAAAAAAATACTCAGCTAGAAAATTCCCAGTGTGATCTTCAATTGAACTTGTCATTAATACTTACAATCGTATTATCGAAAAGAAAAAAATGCACAAAAAATATAAACACAAACGATCATCTGCAGATTATCGGGCGTTTTCGAGATTGAGACAGCTATACAAGGAACTGACCTAGGAATGTTACACACAGTATATTTACTGCACTGAAGCAGCTATTGGCTCAAACATAAAGAAATTTTCGTCATTTGTTAATCATAAAAGGAAAAATAGCTCTTTTCCAAAGACACTGAGATACTCAGACGGGACCACTTGTTCTGGAGAGGAGATTGCCAACATGTTTGCTGATTATTTTTCTACAGTATACTCTCACCATAGTATTAACGTCCCCACTCATGAATTATCTGCATCCGATATCCCTCCCCTTCACATTAGAATATCTGATATATTTACTAAACACTAATCCTTGAATATTAACAAGGGTCCTGGATCAGACGGTGTGCCTACTTTATTCCTAAAAAAATGTAGCTTTAACCTCTCCAGGCCCTTATACCACATATTCAATCTGTCCTTTCGAACTGGAATGTTCTCAGACTATTGGAAAGAGAGTTTCCTTAAGTCTATTCAGAAGTCGGGCGACAAAACCAGTACTACCAACTATCGTCCTGTCACTATACTCAGTGCAGTTCTCAAAGTTTTTAAAAGCTTAGTACGTGACATCATCACCCCCTTTCTTGAACCTCTACTAACTGATTAGCAGTTTGCATTTAGAGCACGCAAATCTACGGGGCTGAACCTTCTTACTCAGGTGGACTTTTTGTTGGATGCCTTAGAGAAGGGATATCAAGTGGATATAATATACACAGATTTCTCCAAGGCATTCGACAAGGTACCTCACAATATTTTGTTGCATAAACTAAAAATGATTGGTATTGATGAACCTTTATTATCCTGGTTCAAGAGCTATTTATCTGGTGGTAGACTGATTTTTAAAATTGGAAATTTTCTTTCTAAAACTATTCAGGTTCCATCTGGAGTGCATCTGTTAAGGCTCTCATCTCGGGCCACTTCTTTTTAATATTTTTATCAATGATATAGATGAATGCTTCACTAGCTGCCTATTTTTGTTGTTTGTCGATGATCTGAAATTGAGTTGTATAATCGACTCCCCTGATGATTGTGACAAATTACAATATAATCTAAATAATTTGGCAGTTTAGTGTGAAGGAAACGGTATGAAACTTAATCCAACTAAATGTTAAATAATGACCTTTTGTCGTTCTAGAAATACTATTAATTTCGACTACAAGATCGGTCGCTATACCCTTGAAAGAGCTCTTCTTTTTAAGGATTTGGGTGTCACTTTCGATACAAGTTTACGATTTTCTCATCACTTAGATAGTGCTATCAATAAAGCTTTTCGCATGATTGGTTTTGTTAGGACATGTTCTCAGGACTTCACAAGTATTGCCGCTTTGAAAACACTCTACTGTGCCCTGGTCCATCCTAATCTGGAGTATTCCTCCTGTGTGTGGTCACAGAATAAACGATCTCACAGAAGCGAAGGCTTGCGTCGGCTCCTTTGATATCCGTGAACCAGTTTTTTATAAGCCCAACTGACATATTCACCCGGCGCAAATACACTGAGATATCTCGTAAAGTTGTAGTAAACGCATACACCGAACGAAGTGCTTTTATTTTTAAAATCAAAATGGTTATATTCATATAATACGGGAGCAAACTACAAAATTTAGTTACATTTCAAAAAGGATATTTTTTGTTAAGGCTTATATTGGTCCTTGCTTTTTAGAATAATTATAATAATTATTATTTTTATAAAAATTGTTATTTGACAGTTTTAATACACGATAGAGGTGTAGGTTAGTATACTTTTAATTTATTTTGGAATGGATCACATAAAAATACTGTATACCTAAATCAACCTTAATATTTTTATCTATGTACAATGTTATGTACCTGCACGTATGTACACATACATAGATACATATGGTTTAGGTATATACATATATGTTTATTAAATTAAATAATGTTTATTCTGTATTTATTTGCATGGCACGACAAATTAATTATGGAATATTCTGAACTTTTCAAAGCTTTTAAACAACCATAATAATAATGAATAATACATAATAATGTAACTTTTTTATACCTACTTTAATGAAAATAAAAAACGACAAATTACAAAATATCGCAAATATACACACTAACGCTCGCACTATAACACTAATTATAACCCGATACCCCACGTGGGCGACGACAGATGTACCCGTTAGAATGGGGGTAAATGGGAGGAGCCTGAACGAAAAACCGGTTCGGTAAAAAGGGCTAGCCCTCGCTTCTGTGAGATCGTTTATTCTGTGCTGTGGTCTCCTTTCTATGGGGTACATATTGATGCTCTTCAACTAGTTGAACACATATTTTGAAACAAATTACATATAAATTGAATATCTTGGATAATTACAATGATGCAGATATACTTGATATGCTACATATGGCTCCCATCACTATCCGCCATAAGAGGAGGGCTCTTATTACTTTTTACAATATGCTACATGGGAAATCTGGAGCTTCAGAGCTACTTCCAAAAATTAATATTCACGCTCCATTAGGAACAACTAGAGCCTGTAATAGCTTTCATTACCCAATCCACCGTACTAACTATGGTCTTAATAACTTCCTCACTAGAACAATGAGATTAGCAAACTAACATCATGATATTGACCTTTTTGAAACTTATAACAAATTCCTGCGTCAAGTTTAATTATTAATTATTATTACTTAATTATTTTCTGTATTTCTGTATATTACCTATATTATGTATTACTGTTGTGTTAAAAGTTTAACAGAATTGTAATTGGGGTTTGCCGTTTATAAATAACTAAATTAAAATGATTTTCAATTAATTTAACATTTTTTGGAGTGTACTCCATTCGATTATTTAATAAGATGATGAACTGAATTCATTTAAAGATTTTAATTCTAACCTATAGGTAGTACCGAAGATATTCTTTTAAAAATCATCTAAGCCGCGGCGTAAATAAAAAAGTAATTAAATTAAACGTTGTCTAAAGGATCTACAAATTTAAATTCTTATCATAGCTTTCTCTTATTTACCTAAGCACAAAGGAAACTTAATATTTTGCGACAATGGCTTAACAAATATAGTTAAAACAATTTTATTTGACAATTGATCTATTTACTATTCTTATTACGAAAACTTCCAGAAACTATATCAAATTTATTATTTTCAGACGTTTCACCATGACTCCCTAAGCCATGACAGACGCCTTCAATCCCACTCCCACTATGCGCAACTACACCTACTGCGACCTGGAGGACTTCAAAAGGAACTACAAAGAAAACGTTCACGGCTACCTCAGCTTGACCGTGTGCATCTTCGGTTCCATAGCGAATATTTTCAACATATGCGTATTGCGTACTAAACAGATGCGCTCTCCTACAAACTATATCTTAACAGGTCTGGCTACAGCAGATCTATTGGTGATGCTACAGTACATCCCTTTCACCATTCACCGTAACCTCGCCCCGAGCCCTTTACATTATAACCATTTCAACTACCCTTGGGCGATTTTTTATAAGTTTCACTCGTTGTTCACTTTGGTGTTGCACTTTATTTCATGCGTTTTGACTATAATTTTGGCCATATGGAGGTACGTCTATGTGTCACAGTTACATGCCAGTAAGATCTGCTCGGATCAAAAGAAAACCCTTATTGTGATAGTGATAAGTTATATTATGTGTCCCTTGTTATGTTTCCCCATGTTTTCTACGTTGGAGATCAAAGAGTACCAGCAGACTTGTGATAGAGATGGGCTAATAGTTTTAATGAAAGACAGAATCAAGTATGACAAATATCTGCTAAAGAATGAAACGATTTTCTTGTTATACCCCAATGACCCCCTACAAGTGAGTGTGTGGGTGTACAGCTTAGTTCTTAAGCTAGTACCCTGTTTATTTCTCAGTGTGTTGTCTTACCTAATTATTTCGGCCCTAATCGAAACGAGGAGAAGGCGATTAAGGTTGCTTAACTCTTGCAATCCTTTAGAAGAGTTTACCAAGCATCGGAAGTCAAACTCTGTTCAGCTATTTAAGGATACTCAAGCCGATAGGACCACGAAGATGTTGTTGGCTGTACTCTTCCTGTTTCTGCTTACTGAATTTCCTCAGGGGATTTTGGGACAAATCAGCGCCATTTATGGAAATGTGTTTTTGCAGGAGTGCTACTCTGCCTTAGGTGAGTCTCATTTTAGTTCTTAAGTTTTTGCGATGAGAGGTTTCAACAAGAAATTATATTTTAAGACTCATGCAATATGCAAAATAAAAGGCCTGAAAAATAAATTGAAATAATCAAGTCCGGTCCTGCTGCTATATTTATAAATGGAAAAGCATTGGCGTCGTTAGTTATTATACATTTTAAAGGTTTAATTAATAACACTTTTTACATAGATATTTTAAAATTCAATTTAGAATTGGACAGTTGGCTTAAATTTTTACCTAAAAAAAATTAAATTTCAACGGAAACCAATGGCATAGTTAGCTTATTTAAGCGATTTTTTTAATGGCACTTAAAAATTCTAGAATATATTGTGATAGTGATAAGTTATATTTATTTATTTATTTCTTTATTTATTTACGGGATTTCGCCATTCTAACGAAATTACAAAATAAATTATATCCTAACCCTAAATGCATATAATTATGCTGCCATCAACAAATATATTAATAAGATACGTAATGAATTTAATCTATTAAATATCCAAATTTTCTATAAATCATCAATATATCTATCTAAATGTATACAGTAGACTCGCGTTATACTGAACACACTATCTAGTGAACTATTCTAAATAGTGAACAGACATTTTTTCCTTAATGTATTCTGTCAAACAAATTGATTCTCGAAATATTAAACCCAATAGTTTTATTAGGTAAACAAACAAGTTAAGATAAGAAAAAGATATTAAACGGTTTGTTTCTTTTCGGGCAATTAGTTTTCTTTAGTATTTGGGTGCAGTAGGTCGCGTCACGCCGCCAGAATAATTATGGCAAAAATTAGAAACATAGATAATATATTAATAACTAGAATAGATAGGCAACTCCGTAACAACGGGCCGGACTTTTATATAGTGGCGCCGTACTGCGACCTGTGTGTGAACTATTTACGTGCGCCGCTAAATGGCGGTAATTTGAAATTCCTTGATTGATTCTTAATTATATTTTAATCGTTTATTAAGTATTTTTTTGCTAAGCTCCATATTTTCAAAGGTTTAAACTACGAATAAATATTTAACTACTTTAGTTTATCATTGGGGTGTCCCAACGATAAAGTAAGTATGTGTTTAATTAGCATTTTAAAAAGCACATAAATATTTATTGATATTTAAATCTACAAATATCGAAAATATGAAGTTTAACAAAAAAATATTTAATAAACATAAAAAGGGAGAGAAAATAAAACTACAAATATTTATTATTGCTTAAATTGTATTGAAAATACAATTCAATACAAATAGAATAAAACATTTGAAAGAAAATGGCACTAAGTAAAACTAAAATTGCGATAAAATCTATATTATTCTAGCAAAAACATATTTAAAAGTATTTAAATGAACATTTCACTACAAAATTTAATTAAAAAAGAACTCATATTATGACCTATTAAAAAGCAGAAAAATCTGATTAATAAACACTCATAATCAAACCAAATCTTCAACGTGATTTTAGGTTAGGTATGAGTTTCTCAAAAAAAATAATGAATATTGGAAAGAAGTGAGCTAAGTGATTTATTGATAAACTATTTGTATTAACAACCTATATTATACGTCAAGAAAATATATGGTATTTGAAGATGTATGCAGCTTAATTAAAATAACGAAAGGTTGTTAAATAAAGATTTAAATTATCTTTAAAATTTAAGTGTAATTTAATTTCTGATTCAAATTTTATAAGGAAATGACAACTTAAATATGTACGTTTAAAATCATGATTTCAAATATTTCATTCTCTCTATCCTCTGTTTAAATTTCTGATGCTTTTCATATTTTTTCGAAGCATACAATTTGATTGAATCACTTGAATTACGAATTGTGGACTTTCCCTTCAATATATTATTAATATTTCTGATCCATATAAATGTATGGAACTTTGTTACGTACTGAAACAGCATTTCTGAAAGGTTATGTTTTTGACAGTTAAAAATAAAAATGTCCTCTTTGCATAAATGTTTTAAGAAAAACTTCAAAATTGCTGTTACATTTAATGAGAAACAGATTTGGGATAAAATGGTTGAAACCAAATGAATACATTTTTGAAAAAATATGTTAAAGTTTGTTGAAGGCGCCAGAAGAGCTCTAGGAGAATAAGCTCGAGCTTCAATTAAGAAATATTCTTCTCGACTCCTATCACCTTCAATTAAGTTTTTCCTACAGACTGCACATAGTTTAATTTTCTTTAAAATTTTTTTAGCAACAAATCATGCAATGTATGTTAATTTGCCCCTTCTTAAAAGAGAACATTTGCTCAAGTCTATATAAGGCACATCTACATTTGGGATGGACAAAGCAGAAGGTATTGCCGGTTTTGTTGCATTTAGTAACAATGTCTTAAAATTATCCAGGCCTTCTAATTCATCATCTTCACAAAAGGCTTTCAGGACCAAAGTGTTTGTGACACACACGGTATGAGCTTCTCACCCTTTCTATTGATTTTCCTTGCAAATCAGTTCTTCCAATTTTGACTAGCCAAAGATTGTGTAACTGAAATAAATTTTTGGTAAATATACTTTTAATTTAAATATACTACTTTCTAAATTACTTAAAATAATTTCTTTAATTATTTAGAATGGGATGCAAATCTTTTCTTTTCAGTTTTAGACAAAAAATAAAACCAAGGGTGTGATGAACTTTAAACTATTGAAGGTGACTGACACAGAGAAATGTCATGATGAGATTTGAATCTAGGAATATTTTCATTTTTAAATAAACAGGCAAAAAAGGACCAAGATTTTTTTTAACCCTTCTTTTTTATTTATTTAAACCAGATAAGAAAAAAATGTCTCAAGATGCATCTTTTGTTCTAATTTATTGGTTTTAATCAAACTCATGTAATTTCAACCTAACTATGTCTTCCTCAGAACTAAAAATCAATGACAAACAAGTTGATAATATCCTGTTTTCAGATTGGAATATACCTAACATTGGAATATATATGTATACTGGGTGTCTGCAGGATCACTTTCACTCCAGGTTTTGTCTAGTTCTGTTTTTTCTTAATTTGGTACACAGTGTAGGTTTGTAAAATAGCATCTTTAGACATACCTATCTGTTTACACTTTTTGTTTACTCCCACCTACGACTACCAACATTTTAAAAGGCTGTGTGGCTGTTTTAAATATCTTTTTTTTAGTATTTAAGTTTTAAATAGTGGATTGCCTTGATTACAAAAGTGTCAAATTAACAACTATTCGAAAAAATTTAAATGATATTTTTGAATAAATTAAGATTGTCAAACTCAGCCCAAAACTGTTCAGTTTTTACCTTAAACATCTTTAAAAAAATAATGCATTATTTTTATAAGCACTTAAATAAGAAATTCCTAATAAAAAAAGAAGATTTTAATGGTAAAACGAACAGTTAGGGCAATGATGGAACTTTTCATTGAAAAATAATTAATTATTTTTGTAAAAAGTCGCAAATCTGATACTTTTTTAATCAGATTGATCCACAGATTTCAGAATCATAAAAAAATAATATAACTGCCACTTGAAATTTCAAAAGATATTGTAGTTCTTGGATAAACAAGAAGTTTTCATGTTTTCAAACTCTGACAGATGTGTCAAAGTACATAAGATATTTTCCAAACCTTGTACCAAAATTTAATTTAAAATAAATCAAACCAAAACTAAACAAATGCCAGTGCAAAAGCAAATACTTAGACACTCAGTATATTTAAAAATAATAAAAATGACAGGAATGGTTTTTGGGACATTCCACAAGTAGCAGAATATATTAAAGAGATGGTGGTGTCTGACCGATATGCATATTTCTGGTCATTGACTTCATCAGGGAAAAATAATGGAAAAAGAAACATAAGAGATCACAAACAGGAGCGAACAACCAAATTCTCAACTCAAGTACCTCCAGTTTCTGAGGAAAAATTATGCTTCAACACAAAGGAAGTCCTCCTTGATGCAACCTTTACCCGAGTAGCAAAGTAATAAAGTAAAAATAGTAATAAGTATAAAGTAAAGTCCCAAAAACCTTTCCTGTCATTACATTATTATCCGCATTAACCTTCCTTTCAAACTTTACTACTCGGGTAGAGGTTAAATAAACTCTGAGGGCACCGAGATTTTTTCCAGGATTTTTTCATAAAACTAATATCAAAAATAGTGAAAAACCATTTTATTAACTTTTACCTTTATTTTTTTAAGTCTAAAAGTTAAAAGAGTGTTACATTAAAGAATCTCTGAGCTCTGAGAGCACCTTAAAGTCTTACATTAGTGAAACTCTGAGACCACCTGTAGAGCTTTTAAATAAGCTAGATTAGGGTTCATCTGTTTGGGGACTAGCAAAGGGATTAGTGAAATTTTCAAGGAGTTTTCTAGTTACTTTTATAGGTCCTAATACTTAACCAAAGAGTTTCCTTAACATATGACTTAACTTAAGAGTTACACTCCTTATTGTATTGTGTGAGTTATATGTATGCCGTAAAGACTTAAGCCCTAAGGAAATGGAAAAGGCTCTGAGGGACCGTTTTAACCTCTGACCTTGTGTTTTTATAAATATGCTTTTCTATTGTAAAATTTTGCATTTCAGAGGCCAAGATATTTTGGTTAAGTAGTAAGTACCTTATTGATTTTAAGCATAGTTATTAGCAAATCGTTGTCTAGGTATTATTATTATTATTATTGTATAATAATCAATTAAATGGAAAAACTTACCACTGCATCCTTGGGGAACGTATGTGTTTGGCTCTCTTTGTTGGTGTTTTTACACCCAGGAACACAACAATAATACACCATTTTTTCGAAGTTCAGTTTGTCTATAGAAATATATAGATAAAATATTAGAAGAATTAAAGAAAGGTGTCGGAGTGACCGTTTTGTCTAGACAATATGGTGTTGCTAAATCCACTATATGCGCGATTCGTCATAGAAGGATAAAGATTTTGAAACGAGTCAACAGTACTTTCACAGGACCTGGAAAAGCGAAAACTTTGAGACAATCAGAGTGTCCTAGAATGGAAAAAGCTTTATATAAGTAGTTCTTAAAAACAAGGGAGAGAAATTTTCCGGTAACTGGTTTAATGATCCAAGAGAAGGCCAAGTTACTTCACAGTCAGTATAAGGAACCTCCTTCTTTTAATGCGAGCAGTATAAAAGTATAAAAAACGTTTTGGAATACGCTTCCTAACGATTTCAGGAGAACAATTATCGTTAGAACCCGAGTTTGTTGATCCTTTTAAAACAAAAGAACAGATTTACAATGCCGATGAAACTGGTTTGTATTGGAAACTTCTGCCCGGAAAGGCATATGTAGCTCGCGAAGAAAAAACTGCCCCAGGTAGGAAAACCGAGAAACAAAGAGTGACTTTTCTAGCATGCACAAACACGGCAGGTACTCACAAAGTTAAAAAAGTTATTAAAGTTGGGAAAGCAAAAAATCCACGTTCGGTTTCACCGAATGTTTATTCCTGAGGTAAGTTTTGTCATATTGTCATTTTAAATTTTACCATCTTTGTATCTCGAGAATTAGAAAAAATGGTTTCAGTCCTTTTGGACTACGATTTTTACAAATGTATGCCCTTTTTTTATTCCTTTTAAGAATTTAAACTGCACATTATTCTAGCATTTGTTCTTGTCTTAGGTTACGGAATCCCTACAGAGCCAAAACCTTCCAGTTAAAGCCATGCTTTTGTTGGACAACGCAGCAAGCCATCCACCTGCAGAACAGCTAAGAAGTAATGATGGTTCCATTTTCACTATTTATATGCCACCTAACGTTACTCCGCTAATCCAGCCAATGGACCAAAACGCTATTCATCTGACAAAACTATTTTATCGAAAAAATTTGTTATCACAAATTATTGGAACTAATCAGGATATCGGAGATGCTCTAAAACATATTTCATTAAAGGACGCCGTCCTAAATTTGGCTTTGGCGTTGACAAATTTGAAGTTAGAGAAAAATGCTGGCATAATTTACTTTCACCATTAGCCGACGAAGTTGACGATGAGGAAGATAACATCCTCTTAAGTGTTTTACGGAGCCGAATAAGGAATGAAGACATTGACACAGTGAGATCAGAAATCATTACTTTATTGTAGACTTTTAATCCAGAAGTTCATATTCAACCTATTGATGTAGACGATTGGAATAAAGATAACTTACCTGACACAAAAGAAACTAATGACCAAAGCGAATGTGATGGAAACGATCAAGATGATGGAGTACAAGAAGAAATGGTAGTAAATAAGGAACAAGTGACAACAAATTCGGTAATAAAGTCGATTAACAACATCCTTCAATGGGTCGAAGAAAATGAAGATAAAGTGGAATATTCTAGTATACTCGTTTTACAAAACTTAAGGAATACGATGGTGCAAACAGGACTAAAAACAAAAAAGCAATCAAAATTACTTCATTTTTTGAAAAAATAGATTAGATTGCCGTTTTTTTATTTTATTTTAATTACATATGTAATCTTTTTTCTGTTTCGCATTAATAAAGTTAGTTTTCTAAAGACAAACGTTGCTTTAATACGTACATTAAAAAAAAATTGATAGAGTGAACAAATCGATATAGTGAACTGGATGTGCATTAATTAGTTCACTATATCGCGAGTCTACTGTATTAATATGTAGCAGCCCAAGATATACAAATAAGATAAAACTTCCAGAAAAATTTAAGCAGACTAACCTTGGCCGAAAAAAATGAATAAAACAATATATAGTTTTCCCCAGTTGAGTAAAAATAAATAAAACAACTAAAGACATACCGTTAAAGAAAATAATCAAAATAAGAAAAGTAAAAGCAATCAAATTTATTTAATATTTAACACATAGTACTCAACGAGTAAACTCACTCAAACACCTTTTAAGTTTTGAAGGCTTTAAATCCACTAAGTCAAAAGCCTGATTAAAACTATTTCCCAACATGTGGAGTCAATTAATTGGAGAAAATTTACCATAGTTTGTATGGTGACATTCAACCAGAAAAAGAGACGTCTCTTTAAGGACTCTAATATTGCACCTAAAGTTTATCCGCGACAAAGTTTACTGAATAAAATACAAGTATTTTATTCAGTAAACTTTGTCCGCGATAACAATTATTCAGGACAATCAATAGCATTATTAATTAACTTGTGAAAAAATATCATATCACCCCTATTTCGATAGTCCTCAAGAGAAGTCATATTAAGCCTTGACTTAATTTCCAATAAAGAATCATCTCGTACATTTAATCGCCAGGCACAAGTGCTGATAAATTTATTTTGGACCTTATCAAGACTGTAAATATCGTTAGCATAATAAAGGGACCAGAATATGGAAGAATAAGACATGACGCTACGAATAAGTGTAAGATATAAAACTCTTAAGGCAGCTACTGAAAAGTCTTGAGTATTTCTAGTTATAAAACCAAGAGTATGAAGGGCTTTACTAGACAAACTATCTATATGGGTTATGAAAGTCAGGGAACTGTCAAACAACATTCCCAAATCTTTAATTAGCGAAGTATATTACCATTTATGTGGTAGTCAAATGGGACAACTTTTCTAGATTTAGTAAAAGAAATGATAGAACACTTATCCTTATTAAGATGTAAGCCATCAGAGACAGACCAATTATATAGAGAATCTATGTCTGACTGTATCATCAGGCAATCAGACAAGTTTAGAATATGTAAAAATAGCTTCAGGTCGTCTGCAAATAATGGGAATTGGCAAAATTTTATAATACTAAAAATATCGTTAATAAATAAATTAAAGAGTACAGGCCTCAAATATGACCCCTGAGGCACCCTTGAAGTGACCAAAATAGGAACTGAAAGTGAACCCCTTACATTAACAAATTGTATCCTGTTTTGTAGGTAACTGTTTAGCCAAGAAAGAAACCACTTAGGGAAAGCATATTATGCATCCCTTGTTCTGCATCCCCAAGTTCTCCACCTTCGAGATCAAAGAGTACCAGCAGACCTGTGATATTGATGTCCTAATTGCTTTAATGGAAAACAACGACAAATCTGACAAATATTTGCTTAAAAATGAAACGATTTTCTTGCTTTACCTCAATGTCAGTACCCTATTTGTCCTTAGCGTGCTTTATTACTTAATTATTTGGGCTTCAATTGGAAAGAGGAGAAGGAGGTGGAGGTTGCTTACCTCTTGCAATCCTTTAAAGGATGTTACAGGGATTAAGATTAGCAGTTTTTACAAGGATTTTAGATCAGCAGATTATTGTGTAATAATCAGTTTTTGGATCAACTGATTAAGTTTTTGGATCTTTACTTGTTAAGTTTGTCTCTTGAAAATAAGTTAAATGTTTTCTATGAAATTATTTTGGTGTCAACTGATATATTTCCTCGTGTAAAAAAGTTGTCAGCTAGAAAGCGACTTTAATGGATCTCCACTAAACTAAAAGAATATATATTTAAAAAAAGAAAGCTCTTAAAAATATAAACTAAACTAATTAGATGAGGACTATCGGGAATTTTCGAGGCTTCGACATTGTTATATTGGCCTTACTCCAAAATGTCTTAACTAATATGTTTATTGCACTGAAATAGCTATTCAGGCCAAAAAGACTGGTGGTCTTTTGTCAATAACAAGCGAAAAACTAGTACCTTCCCAATATCCATATTATTTAAATAAAATAAATTCTTCAGGTGAGGAAGACGCTAATCAGCAAACCTCTTCGCTGATTAGTTTTTAACTGGATATGCACATACCAGTCTTAATATACCTATTTATGAAATATCTATTTCAGACATTTTTAGTAAGCTATCTTCTCTTGACACAACTATTATAGACCAGATGAAATAATTACAATTTTTCTAAAAAATTGCTGTCTTAACCTATCTAGACCCTTGCATCACATCTTTATCCTCTCTTCAAACAAGGGTATTTTTAAATTTTTATGAGAAGAACTTTATTAAATCTAACCTATTTTTTGGAAGTTTGATCAGTGACTTTCCGGCCTCACTGTTTTGGATCCATTATTGTTGCAACAAAAATTTTGATTTAGACCTTGCATATCTATAGAGTTATCACAGAAACCTTACGTCGGATGTCTTGTAGAAGAATTTTTAGGTTGACACTATATACGCTGACTTGTCTTAGGCATTTTGATGGCATTTGAACCACACAATATGTTGCTCTACAAGCTTAAGTGCTACTTTTTAATATCTTCATAAATGATATAAATGACTGTTTTACTTGCTGCTATTCCCTACTTTTCGTAAATAATCTGCAGCTAAAAGTTATGTTGTCAAATGATTCCAAGATTGTGTCACTGAATTCTTTTAACTGTAAATCTACGTGTTTTTTCTGCAGTAGACGTGATCAGAGAGGATTAACGATGCAGTTTCGAAAGAGTCTCTGTGTTTTATTCAATGAAAATCTCTATTTTAATACTCATTTGACTTATGCTGTTGCTAGGACCTTTCAGATGCTTGAATTTATTAGAAGAAGCAGATATGTATGGATATAAACTGCTTAAAAATCCTCTACTGTGCCTTTATGTGGTCTTTTAGCTGGTTTTCATACTATAGAATATATTTTAACAGCCCTAAATTGATTGAGCACAAGTTTATAAAACTTAAGCATTTAAGCTAAATATTTTAGATAACTATGAAGATTCCCAAATACTTGAATTGCTGAATATGACTCCTATTACGGCACGTCATCAAAGAAGAGATACCTTAACCCTTTACAAAATTATTCCTAGTAGCGTATCAGCTCCAGAATTATTTGAAAAAAATTATTTGCATGTTCTATTTTCACCTACAAGAGAGAATATTAGTGTTCATCGTCCAATTCACCAGACTGGGTAATCGCCATTCTAAAATTGACTTCTTTGGTTCGTTACGTTCATTCTTGACGTAGGTGTATGACAGCATCGATTGATATTGACTAAATTATTATTGTTTTTCCCTGCTATGATATATTTATTTTTAAGATATTTAATTGTTAAATCTACATATTTCCTAATTGGAACTGGCCGTTGGTAAATAAGACAAATGTATTTACAGAGAAACTTATAAGGACCTTTCTGATGAAGAAAATAAAGCCAAAATAGTATTATAACATGAGTTTTCAATATACAGGGTTCATTCATTTGAAAACTTCCCACCACGGATTTATCGAAAACCACTGTTTAAAAAAAAAACACCGAAATACGTCAAAAGGTTTGTCAAGGGGGACAACTTTCTAACCTAAAATTACACCACCCTCTTTGCCCCCCAGGGTCATCCCCTTAAAAATTTTAAATGGCAAGGGGTATCGAGTAATAGCTTGTTTAAAAGGTCTTTCAAAGTCTTTTGTTTTGACATTTGATTTTTTTAAATCGGTCGATTCGTTTTCGAGAAAATTAGAAAAATCTTTGTTTATCTTAATTTGTTCAGATAGAAAACAAAAACATGAAAATATCAGTTTTTATTTCAATAAGTGTTCAAAATGTTGCCCGTTTTTGGCCAAACAATGATATAGGCGATGTTCAAATTCCTGACGGACGTTTTCAAAAACATGTTGTGGGATATCATGGCAATTGCGTTGTCGAAGTTCATCCAAGTTTTCACGTTGGGGAGTAAACACAATAGATTTCAAATGACCCCATAGAAAAAAGTCTAACCGCGTTATATCAAGAGATCTAGCAGGCCATTCTATAGGCCCCCCTTCGCCCTATCCATTTATCTGGAAACTCGTCGTCTAGCCATTGCTTAACGGGAAGAACATAGTGAGGAGGAGCGCCGTCTTGCTGGAAATATATCCAAATAAATGTATCCATTTAAATTTCCGTTAATAAATAATGACCCAATCACTTTATTTCCTAAAATGCCTGCCCATACATTAATTTTTTGAGGGTACTGGGTATGCTCTTCTACAAATGCATGAGGATATTCATTGCCTCAATATCTACAGTTATGCTTATTAACAAATCCATTTAGATAAAATGTGCATTCATCGCTGAAGCAGATATTCTTTACATGTATAGTATTATCATTAATCGCTTCAGTCTTTTTTTCACAAAACTCAAGTCGCCTATCGAAATCGTCTTCGGTTCACTCTTGCAATATTTTCATTTTGAATGAATAAAATTTATGAAGTTTGGTAACTGTGTGAACAGAGCCTAACGAAATACCAGTGGCAGCAAAAATGTTGCGTAATGAAGTATTAGGATTTATTCCAAAATGACCCAAAACTTTAACTTGGGCGGCTTCATCCAAAATTTGCCAATGATCACGTTTTTTATTTGCAACAGATCCAGTTTCAGTAAACTTAGTAACAAGGTCCAAAATATACCTATGCGAAGTTATCTTCTCCGGATGTCTGGCGTTAAACGTGACGTTTAAAGTTTGCCGAGCACATTGATTTTGGGCACCATAAATTAGAATAATTTCCACTCTTTCGGATAGTGTGTAAACCATTTTGGAAGTAAAATCTTCAATTCAACAAATAAATTTTCACTATTCCAAGACTGTCACAAATGTAACTGACGGCAAAATAAATTCTTTATTTTCCTTAGCAACTATAAATAACTAATTAGGTATAACAATAAATACAGTTCGCCCAGGATGCGTATTTACGTTTCCGTGTTTATTTCAACACCGCGTGGTCGTGAAATCAGCACGGAAATGTTTCTTAATATTGGTTTCCAAACCCGTGTTCATTTCAACACCGCGCGGTCGTTAATTCAGCACGGAAATGTAACGCAATATTGGTTTACAATCCCGTATTGATTTCAACCGGTATCAAAGTTCCAAAATTGGCGACTTTCATAGTTGGCGCTGCTGCGCCAGAATTTGCAAAGTAGTGTTTAATCTGCATTTGTTTATTATTTGTGGCTTTAAGGTTAGGTATAGGTGTATGTCTATGACTTTAATCTAATAATTATGGAGCAGTTTAACATGTGTTTTTCAAAAATAACCAATGACTTTGAGGTTTTAAAGTTCGAAGGAACATCTTCAGTAAGTTATAGTTGTGAAGTTCAGTGTTCGTTGTCTGATACCGCCAATTATGATGAGATATGTAGTTACATTATAAACAAGTTTTCGGCAGAAACAAAAACAAATTGGATAATGAAAAGACGTTTTTCAAAACCCGTGCGTTACGATTTTCGAAAAGTTTTCGTTTGTCAGCTGGCAGAAAGAAGTAAATCGAAAAAGAAAACCCAAGGAGCAATGAGAAACTTCAATTGCGGGGCAAATATAAGCATAAAATTTTTAAAAGTGACGGAACATACTTTAAAAACATCATCTTTATTGAAGAGAGGTCATATCACGAGTTCAGCATTATGGAAAATTGCGAGGAAGATGTTTATGTAACGTTGGCTAGTGCTCACAAAAATCCACTTGATCGTCAAGTAACTCATTTGTATGAACAGTGGCGACTCCAAAATTACGGCACCAGAGACAGTACTGTGATCAGACTAATACTTGTGTGACTTTTATATTCGTGGGTAATAAGGTTACTGCTTTACCTATAGCTGTTACTTTGCACACTAGCCAATCACAGCACAATTATACTCTGGTTTTTCGCACAGCAAAAGATTTTCTGGAAAAAACGTGGGGCAAGTTATTTCAACTAAGAATAATTATGATGGATGACAGTAGCGCCGAGAGAAATGCATTAAGAGAGGTTTTTCTAACAGTAGGTTACTACTTTGTATATTCCACGTTACTCAGGCATTGTGGCGATGGTTGTGGCAGCGTGAACACGAAGTTAAAAAAGAAGATCAGCAGATAGTTATGAACTGTTTTCGTGGGGTGATGTTTGCCAAGACAATGCAGGAAGCAGAAATTAACATATCAAACCTGCTAAATAGTCACAGAGTGAAAGAAAATCCGTCATTAAAAATCCACTTAAGTAAGTTATGGGACCGTCGTGAAGAATGGTGTTTATCATATCGATGCGATATAGTTACTAGAGGTAACAACACAAACAATTATTGCGAGTCGTCGATAAGAATATTTAAAGACATTGTGCTACAACGATGCAAAGTTTTTAACATGTGCCCTTTGATAGAATTAATTTCTAAAACATTTGAATCCTATCATAAGAAACGACTCCTTCAGTTTGCTAATGGAAGATCTCGAAAACTTACCATAGCCTGAAAAATTTTGTAAAAATAGCAAAGGAATAGATGAGATAACGCAAGTTGATGGCAGTACATATTTTGTAAAGTCAGATATTCATTTATATGTAGTAAATTCTGTCAGGGCCTAAATTCTTGAGAGGGCGTATTATAATACTTCCAGTTATTTTTATTTGATTTTAATATATGTACAACATCTTGTCAGGAAATATTACAACAATAAACTTTTTTAAACAGTAGCAAAACGATAAATGTACTTATAGTAACTTGTGGTGTATATTTGGAACGTGTAAGAAGACAGAATGATAGATGTATTGCTTAGGTCAGGATTCGAGATCATTGATATGACATGATACTACATACCTAAGAAGTAAAAGGTACCTGTGAGCAAATATTTTACCCTAGTTATTGTGATTGTTACATACAATTAAAATACGTTTACACAAGGCCATTTCAGGTTTATAGCACCTGTACACAATACCATAAAACTATCAATAAGACTAACATCCTTCTATTATAGACATCAGTAGACCTTGTTAAAGAGTTGTTCTCCAATCCAGGCAGAACAAAACCTGATGTCCAGCATTAGAAATCGTGTTGATGGGATAGGGCTAGCAAGCACTCCACAAAACAACACACTGATGTAATCGCCAATTACACAGTCTACAAAATAATCCCAGGTGCCACAACACTCTGGGTTGCACTAGTGCCACACACCTACTTACACTAGCTAGCGTTGTTTTACGTATCAAGGTATCAGGTCACTACACCTAGTACGGAAGGATGCGCATTTAAACATTACTTTCTTTATACTAATAATGATTTAAATAATGGGAAAAACATAAGGTAAAACAATGCTCAGTGAAAACTCTCACCTTTGTAATTTCACAGGTTTAATAGTTCAATAAAGGCACTAACCACAACACTAGAGAAAAGTTACGGGAGAACAAGTGGACACTGCTCCACGACTGTTTTCGAGTAAAGTTACCATCGAACTGAATTCTAAAAAGGATCATATTAGAAATATTCCTTAAAAGAATTCTGGTAAACATCTGTCATAGCCTATGTTTTTAAGAATTTGTAAATACCAACATTTCCACACATTATAACTTTCTCCAAAGTGACCTTTTTACCCACATAAGTACTAGTAAGTGCTATTTCTGTTTATTTTGTTATCTCCGAAAACCTCTTAAAACCATAAAACTTTAAGATTCTTACAGATCGTCCTTCTCTTTACATGTCAGCCCTTAACATTCCGATCGGTTATCGTTGCCTTTTTTATTAATTTTTGATGATCGACAAAAACCAGATAAAATATAATAAGTAAAATAAATTCACGTCTTACAATTCTGATATTGCAACATGTGACTGTCCGTTTGGAAGAGGAGGTAAATATTGTAAACATCTATGTGCTGTGGAAAGAAAATATGGAATTAGATTCACAACTTCAATATGTTTAACTAAAGAAGATCGCCAAAATTTTGCAAAATGTGCACTGGGAGACGAATTTTCTTCATCATTTTTTGACGATATTGCTAATTCCAGTGCAAACGAAATCAGAGAAATAGAGTGCGTTTCAGATATGACATCCGTTGCAAGTATTGAGGGATGCACGCTTGAGGGATTTCAGCTTCCATTAGTTTCAACCGAATTAAATAGTGATGTTAATAGTGCGAGCAATAAAGAAGACTATATGAACACAGTTGAGACAATTAAATCCGAATTTTCGAGAATCTGTAGTGTTCTAGAAAATTACTTCAATCCAGCTAATATGAACATACTTACCAAATTTGCTTCTAATTTGTGTCAACTACAAACTCCATCCAAAATATTATCGTTTATTTGTGAAAAGAATATCAACAAAAGAAAATCCACAAAAATTCACGTCCAACCTACTTCAATCGCACGCCGCAAAAATAGAAGCTTTCCTTGCAGTGGAAGAATTCGGTCAGGAAGACCTACAAAAGCAGAATCCCAAAAACGAAAACGTCTCCGTTTACATAATATTTCTTTAAATATTATTAACAATGAACCTGTTGCAAAAAAACATTAATACCTTTTATACGTACCTAATACTAGAGAAAATACCTATATATTTCTTAAGTTATTTCTTAAATTTCTTTTTAGTAAATGTACCTAATATTATATTTTGAGTTCTGTAGAGAAAGTTTATTTCTTGTCTTTGTTATGTTATGTTTCAATAATAACTAAATTAATTGAAACCAGCTACACGATACAAAGTAGTGCGTATTTAGAGATCGAGGCACAGATGTAAATATTTACATCTGTGATCGAGGCTCTTAGGCCTACCGCACACTGGCAACTTTTTAATCTCGGCGATTAAATAGTTTAGTCACTAAAAATTATTGCAAATCTATTTACAACGCCCAATGATGACTGAATAGTTGCTCCGCAACCTCAGTCGAAATGGATTTCCTAGAAACAGCGTGCGTTTGTGCTTTGATTTTAAAAAAACGTCGTCAAAAAGGAAAGCGAAAATTTTGGGTCCATCCTCTGATAAGTAAAAGACTTCTAGATGGGCAATTTTATAAATTGTTCAGCACTTTGAGGGAACATCCAAATAAATTTTTTAATTATTTCCGTATGAGTATACGAAGCTTTGATGAGCTTCTGGTGTTGATAGGTCCTCATATTTCATACCAGAATACACAATTACGAATGGCTGTGCCGCCACAGGAAAGATTGGCCGTAACTCTAAGGTAAGAAAAAAACTCATTTTATCGAAAAATATTTATTACGAAGAAATATATTAGTATTATAAGCATTTAATGTAATTCAAGCAGAGACGACATTTCTGACTCATCATCAATTTGCTGTTGGGACGTATTTGCATAAACCTGTACCTGTCCTGCGGAAAAGTCTGAAATATATTGTGCTGCAGTATAGCTTGTATTGCGATTGCTGCTTTATATAACATTGTTATAATCTTCTTGGTGGTAGGAATATGTTGGCGAGTGCAAAGAACTATTTCTATCATCTCCATAATGTGATCCTTCTGCACTAGTTGAAGGAATATTTACAGCAAGACTTTTAGCAGTATTTTGGTGGTGCAAAGCATTTGCTTCATGGGGAATTTGATTTTGGCCGCTTCCCGACATACGAACGCGTCTTATCACATTCAGGATTCCCGTTCGTGCAATAAATTGTTGGTCTTCATTAAATTTTTTTAATGAAGGGAGTAGAGACAAAAGAAAATATTTATCTTCGTCAATTTCATCCTCTGTATCCTTTTTTTCCCTCAAAATCTGAAGCAGAGATTCCTCATATGTTTTCTGATGAGTTTTCTTTTGGTAAATTTTCTTTCTAGAATGGTCAGTCTTGGCACCAGTACGAAGTTGCGTAGCTTCACTAGCTTCTGATTCTTCCTCTCTGGTTTCTGTGTTATCTTCCACATCATCAGTACCTTGTTCGAGACTGTTGTAACTAATTCTGCTTTCTATAGAATCCCGCAGAAATAAAAGCTGCTCAAAGTAAAGATATTTCTATTTCTATGATGTATAAAACATGATGTATATTAGACAATTTTTTTTTAGGTATTTAGCAACGGGAAATAGCTTTGCATCACTACATTATGAATATTTACTTGGAATTACAACGATACGAAAAATTGTAAAAGACACATGTGAGAAACTTTGGGAATGTTTGGTGCCACTCTATATGCCAAAACCGGATCATGATGACTGGATAAGAGTTTCCAATGAGTTTAATGAGAAAACACAATTTCCCAATTGCATCGGAGCAGTAGACGGGAAACATATTAGAATAAAAAGACCTGATAAATCTGGGTCCGAATTTTTTAACTATAAATCTTTCTTTTCTACTGTTCTTCTAGGCATTGCAGATTCCAATTATAATTTTATATATGTTGAAGTAGGATCTTATGGATCGACAAGTGATTCCAACATATTTAAACAATCGGCATTTTCGCATTTGCTTGACAAGAAGGAATTAAACATTCCGAATGAAAAAAGGAAGATTTTTTTCATTCGGAATATTGATGGAATGATGAAAATGGAAAAGCTATGCCGTTTGTGCTCGTGGGAGATGAAGCTTTTGCTCTCTCAAAATTCGTTTTGAGGCCATATCCAAGCAGAAATTTAATCGTAAAACAACGAATCTTAATTATAGACTTTCGAGGGCACGTAGAATGATAGAATGTACATTTGGAATTTTAGCCAACAAGTGGCGTATACTCCACAGGCCTCTAGATACCCAAGTTGAATTTAGCGACTCCATTACAAAAGCATGCTGTATTTTGCACAATTATGTGAGAGAACTTGATGGACTAAATTTTGAAGACACCTTTTATGAATGTCCATTGGAAGATATTCCTGCTCTTGGACTAAGGAGCAACAATGAAGGGTATACAGTTAGAGATTATATTGCAAATTACTTTATTTCTCCTCAAGGGTCTGTTCCTTGGCAATATGATAAGATTTAAAAATTTATGTTCTGGTCTTTTGTGAATATACAGGGTGTTTTTTAAGTTGAGATTTTTCTTTTAACACTAAGTATATAGAACGCAAGAAGATAAGAACTTTTATAATAAAATTTTGTTTTAAATTGTCTTGTTTCTGAGATACAGGGTCTTCACGTTTTACATTTTGCTAACTTAAACACACTGTATTTTGGAGGAAAGCAATTTCGATGATAAAAAATGTGATTATAAAAAACTTTATTTTTTATTTAAATGCAATGAATATTTTTATTATTTGGCAGAACAAAAATTTGTAATTTTTTAGGCCATTTTTATTTAACATGTTTTTTCATTCATAACCGAGAAATCGATTGTTAAAAAAAAACTTTTATAATTTGTGCTTTAAAAACGACATTTTGTAGGTCAAAATAAGAACAAAAGTTCCTATAAACAGATGACCTAAATTGCTTAGTCTCCTAGCAAAATGAAAAATTTTTACACCCTGTATCTCAGAATCAAGACCTTTTTGGACAAAATTTTATTCTTATAAAAGTTTTTATTTTCTTACATTCTATATAGTGTTAAAATGTAAACCCCAAATTTAAAAACACCCTGTATATGTTTGAATAATTCTGTAGGTATGTTGAATCTGTGACTTGATAAACATAAAATAATTTGGTAAAACTTACCTTTTTCATTCTTTTCCTTATCCCCAAGTTCATTCCAATTCTCAATGAATTTTTCACATAATTCAGTCCAATTCAGTAATAATTTTTTACATAAATCACATAATTTTTTCTTTAGATTTTTATCTGAATATTCTTTTTGTTTCGTATTGTACAATGCTGGTCGTTTTTCGACTTCAGTAATAAACAATTCAACATCTATAGCAGCCATTTTTGTTGTAATTTGCCGGCTTATCGACAAATAATAACTACAAAGCAACTTTTTTCAAAGCAAATCACCAGTGAGCGCGATCCCGTTTAAAACAAGCTTGTTCTATTTTATCAGCAACTGTTTCGTCTCTCAAAGAATCCAACAGGTTGGAATTTTTTAGTTGCCGCAACTAAATAATCACCTGTGTGCGGCAGATCATAAATATTATTGTGTTCTATTTTTATGATTAATAAGTTGCCTATCTAAAGTTGCCAGTGTGCGGTAGGCCTTAAAATCAGCACGGGTTTGGAAACCAATATTAAGAAACATTTCCGTGCTGATTTCACGACCACGCGGTCACAGATTTACAGAGTACCAGATGCGAAAGATCGCGGATATAAGCTGGGACTGGCCGCACCAATGCATTTTTAAGTTTTTTTTTTGTAGGGATAAATGTTCTGCACTATAATTTCGCTGAGATATTATAATGCATTTATAATGTCAAAATAGAAATAGGCTTAAATAAAACAGAATTCTTGAGTAAATTTTTATTTCATTTAACAGATTTAAGGATCTTATTTAATAAAACATTAAAGATGAAACAAAATTTTTAATTTTCTTTTAGTTTTATTTGATTTTTTGGCAGATGATAAATATCTGTTGGCGAATTTTAAAGTATAAAATATTTTAAGTCGTATAAATATTAAATGCTGGAAAGGAAAGTTATCACATAGGTGAGTAAAATTAATGCTTTACATTATCTCGAAATATTTTTGTGAAATTCCTTCTTTATTGCAATTGGTTTCAAATAATTTAACAAAAACATTTTCCAATTTATATATTAGGCATATAAATTGTTCATTTGGCGATTTCAGACCCCTTTCAATGTTTTGGATAACACTGTCACTGTCATTATGGTACTGTTTAAGTCTAGTAAATAAGTTGTTGTCTAAAACATTAGCATCACTGGCAAATTTTAAACAAATATCACATTTATGAATTTTTAGAGTTTTATTCATTAAGTACCCACAGACGTAAATAAATGCATTTTACGTTGGCAAGTTTTCCTTTTTGTAATCATAATCTTGCAGGGTAATTGCTTTAATTTTTTGCTCTGGAATAATTTTTTTTTTGCAAAGTCGCACGCTTAGTATTATTCAAATGCTCTAAGAGAATTCCTAAGTCGTCAGCACAATTCATGTGATTTGAATGCAAAAAAGTTTGACAAAAAAGTTTTCTGAAAGCCCTTTCAAATTCTATTGGAGTTGCTGCCAAAGTGCTAGTACAGCCTTTATTGTTATCATATAACAAGTACGAAATTTACATTTTAAAGTTACATCTTGTTTTTTTTTTGTTAAAAATTTTTAAGTTTTCTAAAAATATCCACATATCATTTAAATATGATATTTGAAAATCTAATCCTTAAAATGCAATTTTGTACTGGTTGGGATGAGTAACATTAATTGAATTTAATAAATCAAATAATTTATCGAATTTTTCCAATACTTCAATGGTAGGTGCAGCTTCAGCTGGCAAAATGCCAAAAGCTACCGTTCGACTAAGCACTTGAGCCGCTAGCTTGACCTTCATTTTTTGAAAATTGGATGGATAAATATGAGCATCACTAAGCTTGGGCGCGTATCTGTAGGATTGCTTTTTATCTTTTATATAGAATTTTTCAATATGGTCCCAGGATGTTCATTTGTTTTCAAAACAAAATGTATTTTGCATTAAATTATTTCTTGTTAATTTTTGTAAATGAGGAGTATCAAAAAAATATATAAGATTAAAATCACCTGTGGTAAAGTTTGGATTTTCTGGTGTAACATTTAGTAAATTAGCAAGCTTGATAAAATTTGAGCCCATATCTGTAACAAGTCCTTTCATATATAATCCAATTTCCGATAGTTTATGTACGCATTTATTTAGAATTATTTTAATATTTGGAGCCTTAAGTTGCGTATTTATAAAAAAATAAGCTATTGGTTGTTTCCAGTTATGAAACAAACCTCTAGCCATAATGACAGCGACATTTTGAGCTACATTTGCATCGCTTCCTGTATCTTCTAATTCAATAATTTTATCCCTACCAATATCTGAAAGCATAAATTGGATTTAAGAGATGTCTCATCAATACAAATATTACAATATTTATCCAATTCAGACATTGTTTTTACTTTCAGTTTTAAAGAATGAAATATGTGGTTATTTTCCAATCCAGGCCTACAAAATGTTTAGTCATTAACTCCAAAGTACGTTTAGATGGTAAAATAAAAACTTTTTCTAAAAATCTATAACTTTTTGGACCCAAAAAATATAGAGTAAGCGCAAATGTTTTATATTCTTCAGTGTATCTTCTTCCTTGGGAACTTTATTTTTTAACGTGGACTGAATTTTAACAATTTTTGAAAAAGTTTAAATTTTCCTTTTTTTGTGAAAATGTCTGTCTTCGAGATATTTTTTTTTTCAAAGAACTGATTTTGTAACGTAGTTTACTTTTGCGAGGAGTGTTGGAGCTTAATTCTAAAGCTGTTTGCGAAGATGTAGTCGTCGATGACAAAGGAGATTTGCTTAGGGAACATGTCGCTGGAATCTTCGATCGTTGTGACTCTAAAAAAGTACGTAGGTACATATAAGTAAAAAAATACGTAGGTAAATTACGTAATCGTTTATGTGCTGTAGACAATAATTATTTATTATCAAGTAAACAAATAATTATTTAGGCGGAAACAATTCTATTGTTTACATTGCTTAATGTCAATACACTTAACTTATCTTTTGGAAATCTAAATAACGTCGTTCCTCCACCACTGTGGCTGGAACAATAAATATATACACACTTATACCCCCCCATTTCAACAAAAATAATACTAAAAAAATATTAAAAAAAAATACAAATATATTATTTCAATTTCATTATTAATCATAAACACGCGTACTACGCAAAGAAAATTAGAAGCACGCGGCGCGGAGGCTTGCAGCAAATTAAACCCCTTGCCACCGTACTAGGCAGGTGATGGAAATCCATCACCCAGGAGGCGTGTCTAAAGTCTGGCGCTCGCACGCGTATTTTCGATTAGTTTTGCAATTTTTGCATCTGTTTTCTGTAAATCTGTGACGCGGTGTTGAAATGAACGCGGAAACGTAAGTACGCGCCCAGGACATCTGTGTTGATGAAAAGAATGCGGAAAAAAATTCAGGTTATTATTTAGTTGTTTCCACGTCTAATCTTCGGAATTGCTGTTTATGTTGTTAGTTTCCGTTTTAAATTATAAACGAATTGTAGATTTGGCAAACCCTAACGGGCAACATTTTGAACACTTATTGAAATAAAAACTGATATTTTCATGTTTTTGTTTTCTATCTGAATAAATTAAGATAAATAAAGATTTTTCTAATTTTCTCGAAAGCAAATCGACCGATTTAAAAAAATCAAACGTCAAAATAAAAGACTTTGAAAGACCTTTTAAACAAACTATTACTCGATACCCCTTGTCATTTAAAATTTTTAAGGGGATGACCCTGGGGGGCAGACAGCGGCGGCTCGTCAGGGTAGGCAAGGTAGGCGCCGCCTACCTTATAAAATTCACTTGTAAATTTGAAAAAAAAATACCATTATAATTTATATAATATAATCATTCTTTTTAATGTAATATTAAAATATCTGATAAACCTCCTAGTCTAATGTTAATACGCATGCATCTATCGCCACTTTACGTGAAACCTGAGCTAGTCTAAAGCGACTCGCCTCATAAAATCAAATGAATACGACATTATACAGGGTGATTCATTAATATTGCACGAAAATGAAATGCCGGTTTTTTTGGGTTAAATTATGACGAAAAGTTCCTATAAACATATGTCCGAAAGTGCTTCGTTTCCGAGATACAGGGTGTTCAAATTTTCTTAAAAAATCGATTTTTTATTAATATCTAAGAAATGCCTTTACTGTTTGCAATGTCATTCACACCATTTCTGGATATCTTAATGATGTATCTTTTTGACATATGACAGTTGATTTGTTATTCCAGGGACGTGCCCACGGGGTAAGCGGGTTAGGTTTTTTGTACAAAAAATAGCACCTAGTAGATTTTTTGAACCTCCTGTACATTTTTTGGATGACGCAACTATAGATGGAATTGTTTCAACTCTTGGGTGTTTTTCGTATCTCCCTCCGTTTTCGATAAAAAAATTAGTTTAATGCAAACGTTTGAAAAAACTTGAATAAACATAATAAAATGCCTACTTATCGATTTACAGGGTGAAGAATAGTAAATACGGTAATTTGGAATTTTGACATGACATTAACTGTACTACCTGTTGAAAAATAGTTTTAATTAAACTTAGGTACATTAATTAAATTCTTAGAATAAACATTAGTAAATTGATGAAGGTAATGAAAAGCTATGGACTAAGAAACGTACGCTATAAGAGTTGTTCAAAATGAGTTCCTCCAACTGCAATGCATGCGTCTGTCCTGCGACGCATTGACTGGCGAACACGTTCAAAGATCCCTGGCGTGTTTCGAATAATATCGCAATTTGCAATAATACGATTTCTTAATTCTTCAACATTTTCGATGGGGGTGGTATAAACTAATTGCTTGAGGTGGCCCCAGAGGAAAAAGTCTATTGGATTTAGATCGGGAGATCGCGCAGGCCAGGGTTGTATACCTCCACGACCTATCCAACGATTGGGATATACTCTATCTAAATACTGTCGAGCAATTAAGCTGAAATGCGCCGGAGCGCCATCATGCATGAAAAACATTTGGTACCTTAAGTCAAGCAGGACGTTTTCTAATAGTGTTGCCAACTTCTCTTGAAGAAAACGCCGATACACTTCTCCACTTAACCTTTGTTGCAAAAAGAAAGGACCAATTAAGTGGTCTTCAATGATTCCAACCCAAACATTCAGTGAAAATTGGTGTTGATGGCGACTTTCACTTATTCCATGTGGATTTTCATCTGCCCAAATGTGATTATTATGGAAATTCATTATCGAATTCCTGGAGAAATTAGCTTCGTCCGTGAAAAGTATTTTTGATAAAAAAGGAGGATTTTCTACAATGTTTTGTTGTAACCATCGACAGAAAGCCACTCTATGAGGATAGTCGTCTGGCAAAAGTGCTTGTACCCGCTGGATGTGATACGGGTACAAAAGCTGATTTTTCAGTATTCTAAACACTGTTGGCTGACTAATGTTTAAAGTGGCAGCAATCTGTCTTGTACTCGTTGAAGGATTATCCTCGATTTCGTGGAGCACTGCTTCTTCAGCTTCTGCGGTTGCAACTGTGCGGGGTCGTCCATTGTCGACTGTAAGTTTTTTAAAACTTCCACTTTCTCTGAGACGTTGATGAAGGCGAGTAAACATTTGACTATGAGGAAGTACTCGGTTAGGGTATTTGTCCGCGTAAATACGCCTCGCTGCTTGTGAATTACCATTAGCAAGACCATACACAAAGTGCATATCGCACATTTCACTATAAGTGTACTCCATTTTAGACAAAAATGAGGAAATTGTCTACTTGACAGGAAAAAAACAACACCTTATCACTGAGCCACACCTAGTAATGTTAAATGAACTGGTATTTTATTTATTGCTATTTCAAAGCAACGAAAAGAATGCGACAAAAACTAAAACGATAATAGTATTTACTAAATTTTGTTTAATACGTATTTACAATTTCAACATTCCGCAGTATTTTTTAGATCAGCAGTTGTTAATGCTGTACTTGATATTCGACACTATGAATAGGTAAGTATTACATTTTAGGAAGAAAATTATTTCTTTGCTTTCGCGTGATTTAAAAGCATTTACTTGTATTTTTACAGAGGGATGCAAAAAAGCAATTCTTAATTTTTTTATCGAAAACGGAGGGAGATACGAAAAACACCCAAGAGTTGAAACAATTCCATCTTTAGTTGCGTCATCCAAAAAATGTACAGGAGGTTTAAAAAATCTACTAGGTGCTATTTTTTGTACAAAAAACCTAACCCGCTTACCCCGTGGGCACGTCCCTGGAATAACAAATCAACTGTCATATGTCAAAAAGATACATCATTAAGATATCCAGAAATGGTGTGAATGACATTGCAAACAGCAAAGGCATTTCTTAGATATTAATAAAAAATCGATTTTTTAAGAAAATTTGAACACCCTGTATCTCGGAAACGAAGCACTTTCGGACATATGTTTATAGGAACTTTTCGTCATAATTTAACCCAAAAAAACCGGCATTTCATTTTCGTGCAATATTAATGAATCACCCTGTATATGGGAAGGCGATATTTCCAACCGCCTGTATTTAATGGTCTCTACGGCGGCAGTCTCCCATACAAAACTACAAAATAATTTCCAAATAACACAAAAAAAGTACATGCTGTTAAACGAATGTAAGTAACCTAATAAATAAATAAATCTTAATATACAGTGCTTTTCTTTGAAGTCCCCCCCCCCATTTATTTTTTGAACGGGTCAAAAAAAATTTTTGAAACTTGACATAAGTAAATTGGTCTATAGATACTATTTTTCACTGTAAACTAGGTAGTTGTAAATTCCAAGATGGCGGCTGGGCGACATCTTGAGAAAAAATTTTAAATAGAAAGGGGGTCGTGTGGTACCTCATTTTAAATGTCTCAATGAGTACTTTATAACCCTGAAATATTAGACCCATATCTTAACTCGTTTCAAAATGGCGGCCTAATAAAAAAGTATTTTTTTTTATTTTAACGTTTTACATTTTTATGATTTTTGAATAGGTAAAAATCAGTGTACGAAAATAAATGCGTCACTATTTTATTTTGACATAAAAACGACAGTTCTAAATGTCAAAATAACACATAAGCGCCATCTTGAATAAATGCATTAAATAGAAATCTTGTGTTACCTCATTTAAAAGGTTTTATTGAGTACTTTTAATATTTATTACATGGACTCGGTGGACTCCGTTTTGACCTGTCTAAAAGTAACAGCCAAAAAAATACACTGTTGCGATTTTATTAACGTTTTTAATAATAATATACAAATAATTTATAATTTTTGAATTTTGGATTTAAAGATTAACTTTTTGGTTTCTAAAGACTTACTGAACCGCCCTCGTGTGTCACATTTCACGTTTGGAATGTCTAAATAATGTTCAATAACCTTTAACGTGAAATGTGACATACGAGGGCGGTTCAGTAAGTCTTTAGAAACCAAAAAGTTAATCTTTAAATCCAAAATTTAAAAATTATAAATTATTTGTATATTATTATTAAAAACGTTAATAAAATCGCAACAGTGTATTTTTTTGGCTATTACTTTTAGACAGGTCAAAACGGAGTCCACCAAGTCCATGTAATAAATATTAAAAGTACTCAATAAAACCTTTTAAATGAGGTAACACAGGATTTCTATTTAATGCATTTATTCAAGATGGCGCTTATGTGTTATTTTGACATTTAGAACTGTCGTTTTTATGTCAAAATAAAATAGTGACGCATTTATTTTCGTACACTGATTTTTACCTATTCAAAAATCATAAAAATGTAAAACGTTAAAATAAAAAAAAATACTTTTTTATTAGGCCGCCATTTTGAAACGAGTTAAGATATGGGTCTAATATTTCAGGGTTATAAAGTACTCATTGAGACCTTTAAAATGAGGTACCACACGACCCCCCTTTCTATTTAAATTTTTTTCTCAAGATGTCGCCCAGCCGCCATCTTGGAATTTACAACTACCTAGTTTACAGTGAAAAATAGTATCTATAGACCAATTTACTTATGCCAAGTTTCAAAAATTTGTTTTGACCCGTTCAAAAAATAAATGGGGGGGGGACTTCAAAGAAAAGCACTGTATATAATAATTTTAATATATAAAAAAAGGATCAAGTGACACTACTCTTCCCCTAAGCAATAATATAGTGGCGTAGGTACAAATTAAGTTGCTTTAAATTAATGTATGTTTTCTTGAAAAACTTTCAGTTTCTTAAAGTTTTACGAATGAATTGCTTCTTAAGGAAAAATATTTATCCAAGAAAAACATTTTTTCTTAAGTTACTCGAATTGCGTTCCCTTTATAAACTCTACCTAAAAAAACCCCTTGAAACTTTTATAATAAATTGATGCCTTTTATGCCCAATAGCGATACAGGTATAAAGTCAAAGCCGATCCGCCAATGTAAAAATAAATGATCCAAAACTCCTCAAAAATAAACAAAGCCCTTTGCAAACTCTTCGAAAGGGCTGACGAGACTTGTTTACTTATTTTTCAAACTTTTGTCCAAAATTAAATGTCTGTTTACTATTGATTGATATAAAAAGTTTGGAGGGACGCATAAGGGCGCCCTGCGAATTTAATTGAAAAGACACTCTCGCAGCCCTTTCATTAAAAATATATAAAGATACTGTCGGAGCTAACAACATCTTTTAGTCTTTTACAACTGTCTTTGTATTGAGTTTATCAAAAGCACAATAAAATGAATATTTCAAGTGGCCGAAACAAAATATTCTATCTACTTTATTGTCTGTTAAAGGATGAAATTACAGAAGGCAAACGGAAATAATGACTTTTAGGACTGAAAATAAATAGAAACTGTCTTGAACGACGGAGTTTCGCTGAAATTTGTGTTGTTTTTTTGTTTGGGTTGTATTTATTTACTTGGTCAATAAATTCAAATTTTTTCAAGATTTTATAGTGAAAACTTCTTGACTATTACTATTGTATTATTTTTCCCGTTTGCTAGATGTTAATTAAACTAATGGAAAATAGTCAACTAATTTATTACTACAAAAATGCGACCACTCACGAGTACTAGAGATTTAAATACTTGATTTAAATCTCGCGCCAATATTTTAAACTTTACTTCACTGAACTGACAACTCTCGGCGATGCTGATCCGTATATGCTCGATTGGACGCTGTTCCATGATTCTCCGAGATACCTTCTAGATGTCGTGAGGTGTGTCACTTGCCTTTCCGGAATGACGAAGAATTAACAGGGCTGGGATTCTAAAATCACGACTCGGTCTCGATACGATCACGACTACGAATTCGATCGCGACTCAGTCGTGACAAGAAGGGTGATTCTAAATTTCAATCGTCGGCTAAATTCGTTTCTTGTTATTTTTCCTAATAGTTGACAGATGGAAATGTCAATTGTCTTTTCTATTGATAAACACTCTAAGAATTTTCATTTGTTTCGTTAATTATTTCGTTTCCGTGTTTTTTTATTCAAATATATGCCTATATTATTTCTTTAAAATAAAAAAAATGTCGTTTAAAATCACCACTACCTATTGGGAAATAATAATTGAGTTCATGGAAAATCACAAAAACTTGTTCTGTTTATGCACTTTTGGTTTCAATATGGCAACACGGCGCAATCAATAGGACATATAACACCAGGGAAATTGGATCTCTCCATAAATATTAATTTATTAATTTGTCTCTTCTCTATTATTTCTCTATTATCTCTATTATTTGGAAAATTAATGAATCCGTTAATAATGTCAGTAATTTTATGGATCTAACGACTTGCAGCAGTTTTGCTAATTCCAAATTTAAAATCTTGTCAAATGCTTCTTCGATAACAATCTGTGGCATAAAATCTTGACATACTAAAACTGCCCATTCAATGGTAACTCTACTTCCTCTGCCTCTATTATTAACAGAAGGTTGTGGAAAATAAGGTCGAATTAGATCTATTAGTTGTTGTGTTTAAGAAAGCTTATTGACATACTAATGAAAACCTGGTATGACTTGATAAACAATCAATGAAACAAATACGTTTAAAAAAGGATGCTGACACATTATGCACGTATTAAATAAGAAAGAAGCTATATCGTCTGGTGCATACGATATATCCAAGCATGTCGTCGACAAATCGTTAAATCGTTAAAAACTAGGCAATCCGCAAGACACTAACGATTGAAAATTTTATTTAGAATCAGTCATATCGAGTAATCATGTCGAATCGTAATCTTAGAATCCCAGTACTGGTTACTTGGTGTTTACAATATCATTACAGTAGCCCCTCCCGAAGCTCATTTCGCCCCGAAATTATTCCAAAGATGGATGTCGAAATCGAAAGAATGTTGTCTATTAACCGGACCTCTTGTAGAAATAACAACCAGCGGTTGTCTTCAGAGAATGACGTTGGGGATAATAACAGCACACCAGAACTTGTACACCTGTAGTAGACCTAAAGACCACTTCCAACATGCTGCGAATCATCCTCCAGTCCAGGTTATCGCGGAGTCCGCATGCGAGTTTGCTCCTTTTTTAGAGAACACGAATCATCCCAAACGTCTTTGTAGGTTGGCTTCTGGTATGACCCTCTAAGAAGACAACCTTTTTACCAGTCCCTTTATCGGGGTCAGACCGACACAGCTTCTGAATTTTTCCAAACTTTCTGTGGAAAACTGTAGCTATTCTGAATTTTTGAGATAATTCGTGATATTTGTATGTCCTTAGCCATACAATGTGCCAGACCATAATCAGCTAAAGCAGTAAACAAGTCTTGCTGCACTTCATAGTTTATGCTGTACTTACTTCGGCCTTCTAATGGTTGAAAAGGATTTGATATTCATCGAATGTCAAATCTGATTCTGATTGGATATACTGTAGCTCACCTTCTTCGTGATATCCATAATAAAGAGCTATTCGGTTCAAGTCAATGATACGAGCTTTACCTCTCGGTGGCTAGATCTTTATAAGGCATATTCCAAGATATTTAAAGGTGACAAACCCTTTGGCTATTTAGGGTCCTGAAGCAAAACCAAGTCACCGTTGCTGTACCCCTGGTCTTTGGTATTTACATCATATGCGTCCTTCGTTCAAATGGTAGAATCAATGGAAATTCGCACCTGATAATGAATAAGATCCGTTCTCCTACACAGTTCACTAACGTAGTCCTATTTCAAAAAAACCTATCCCAATCTGTTTGGTGGCTAGTGACTACTTTGGCCAATTAATAGTCCTATTCATTCTTTCAAGTTAGCTTCTTCCCTGCCTTTATGCAGGTTAGGACTATCTGGATATCGGGATCTTTCTCTTGGTCTCTTATAATATAGCCATTTTGCAATATTAATCCCCAAATACCATCGACGATAGCGGTTCTTAATAAATGAGTTCTTAATAATCTTTCCCCTCTGCCCGGTGAAAATGTTTGCAGTTCTCTAGACAAAGTCTTCTGCATAAGGATTTCCATCGATTCTATCAGCTCGATGTTCAGTGTGAAAGTCAAATTCCTGTAGCAGCTCTATCCATCTTGCTATTTGATCCTCCAGCCTTATCAACAGCAACTCCTTCACTGGAAACAGCGTGACCCCGACGCTGCTCTTTGAAGCTCTTTGAAATGAACTATTTAGGCTCAACTTCAATCCAGAACCTCGAAGTCTCATAAATACTTCTTCTAGTTTTTTCATGTGGTGTTCAAATTATTTTCCTATCACAACATATTATCATCAATGTCAGGTTAACTTTATTGTGCATGGGGGACCTTGTGTCCCTCCACTGCGACCCTACTATTAGGTCTTCCTCTAGATTACGAGACAGTTTTACCTTTAGAAACTCTAAAAGTTTTAATCTTCATCCGAGGATGCTAACATCGTTAGTGAAATACGTGTCGAGAGTAAAAATAAAGAGTTTTGGTCCGTGGTAAAACTGTCTCGTAATTTGAGTGTCACACCAAAGGTTCCAACCATAGGACTACCTTCCCCTTGATGTTTATACTTCCGCAATCAAGTCCGCTCTCTTAGTTCCCGCTCTAGGAGTTCGATAATTTGATTAAGAGAAGCATTTTTTATATCTTCCATCTCAGGTAAGGCATTGCCGCAGATGACCTCCTGGTTCTCCGGCACTACATCTGCACTCCATGCATAGTCTGTATTCATCGATTTCCGCCAAACCAATCCTATTCATGTGGTGACTCAGTCTGCAGTGCCCGATATACATTCCCAATAAGAACTTTAGATACTTTCTGTTAAGTTCCCTTATGGTATCTGTTACCTCCTTGTTGCCTCCAGTATGAATGCCTTCGCATGGTGGTGTCCTGGTAATCCTTTCCAGTAGCGCTTTGCTTTGTGTGCAAGGTTGTGATTGTGTGTTTTGCAGTATTGTAGGAAATTTGTAATGCTGGTTCTAGACCTATCAGGTTGGATTCTGCTGCTTTTTTGGCTAGCTTGTCAGCCGCCTCATTTCCTGTAAGCCCAGGATGTCCCAGAATCCATGTTAGCGTAAATGCCTGTCCCTAAGTAGAATTAAGCTCATTTTTACAGCTCCATATTGCTCTACATGTGTAGGTAGAGGATTCAAGCGCCTTTCAATCATCATCAAGGTAAACCAGACAAGTCTTCTAGGACAGTTTTGTTAAAAACATTTCCATCAGCCATTCCAAAGTAGTAGGGGTATTGCACAGTCCTAATGGCATTACGGTAAATTGCCATAATCCAGCACCCATCGGGAAAGCCGTATTCTCACGATCTTTAGGGGCAAACTCAACTTGCCAGTATCCACTTTTTAGGCCTAGCGTGAAAAAGATCTTCGACCCGGCTAGAGTATCCAAAGTGCCATTAATGCGAGGAAGGAGATGTCATTTTTAGTTACATTATTAAGCTACCGATAAACTACGTAAAATTTGGTCGAGTCGTCTTTCTTCTTTACCGGTTTCACCCTGTGAAGACCATGGACTGCTAGATGGTTCTATGACTCTTAATGGCCAAGGCGTTTTTTCCTTTTTTATAGCCTTGTCTCTCTTTGCCAGATGTGACGAGCATTTCCTATATTGATTTTGTGCTGGACTATGTCGGTCTTCCCTTTCTTCTCAGTATAAAAAACATCCTGATATCTATGGACCAAATGCCTCAACTACCTTCTTTGGCCTGGGCTTAGACCGCTGCCCAACGACGTCTTCTAATTCTTTCGGAATGGCTTTCTGGTTGATGTCCACAGCCGCAATTTGTCGAAGAACTGCTTAGGCTACAGAGCAGAGTCTTAACTCCGTGCCTTTTTTAACAACACAGGATAATGTTTGACATTCTTTACCCTCACAGGATTACTCCTCTCAACGCATACAAGGGTCTTTCTGACTGCTATTCCTCGACCAACAGCCTTATCATGCATTGCAGGTTCAAACATATCTATTTCATCGTTTATGGCCTTACTACCAATGCGGCCCTTTATAATGATCTCGCTTTACTAAATTTAATTAAATAAAGGAATGAAAGTTTTCTCCGGAAGTAGGACTCGGACGTTGTAATCCCTCTGAGGATGCATCATAACTTCCTCATTGTCTATTTTTAGAACTCCCTGCTTAAAGCTTAACTCGAAGCCCTTGGTGTCCACTCATCCTCAATCTCAGCGACTATCACAGGATGTTGAAATATGGCTTTTCCTATGGTGAACGTCATGTTTGTTTCACCATGGACATTTGCTTGACTCTCCGTCGCTGTTCGTAGATGGCATTTGGATTGCCGTACCTTAGCTACTGGACTATGTCGGGTCTTTGTTGCACATGTATCCAGCGGCGCAGTGCAGATGATTCCATCCACACACGCGTCGACGATCACGTTTGCTATGGTCCTGCATTGAAAAGACCTAGACGATATTTACTCTTACTGAATCTTGCTTAAAAACGGGTCAACGATCGCCCCTTCAGTGATATAAGAAAAGAAGACTTTAGCCACATTATACATTCTACTGCTTAGCCATATTTCCAAAACTCAAACTTCCTGTTCTGCAGGCTATGTCCTCCATTAACCTCCCTAATAATCTGCTTGACCGATTCCTTAACGTTGTCGTTTCCTGAAAACGTTTGCCGGACACAAGCCCTTATTCGTATTGTTTGCAGCCTCGAATTCAAGTGCCTATGTTAATGCATCTATTAGCTTATATGCTAGTAGATATCCTAGTAGTAGCGCCTGCCTCATTTCACTATCCCGGAGACCATTTAGGAATTCTTGGACTGACAAACGTTCCATGATCCTTTCCTGGACATCTGGATATGTCAGTCGATCCAAACGCTTTATATCGGCTCCAAATTCTTGCAAGGACAACCCTCACCAACTGGGTGTGGTAGACATGTTCGAAGTGTGATTGTCCATAACGTATGTCTAAATGCCTCACTAGGTCGTACACTTCTTGTTCTTCTGGGGACAATTTTGTAGGATTGCAGCAGCATTTTTTCTTAAGGCCGATGTAAAATCAGTGGCGAACCATTTGACATTTGCAGCCCCTTTAAACTGACGTTGACAAATATTCCAAGATGTAGTATTATTAAATTGAGGCGGCTTGAGACGCATCAGTTCAACAGATTCCGTATTGGCACAAGCTTCGTTCTACTGCCGAAGGTCTACTGGACAACTCTTCAAAAGGTTTAATGTCCAAAATTGCAATTTTGTTTTGCTTTTCCTGGATGCTTTCCTCCATCAATGAAATAATTTCCTTTTTCAATAAAGAAGATTGTTCCAGACTTTCTTCTAATTCCTTCCTATTTTCTAAAATTTTTCTCTTTCGATCTGGCCTAATTCTCTTTTAGTGTGGCACAGTTTTCTTCGCAGCTCAGCAACTTTAAGGTCTTTGGCATTTTCAGCTTTGGCATTTTCACACAATTTAATCTGATTTATTTCAATTCACTAATATTTATTTTTACCAATGTCCAGTTCCCTGACGTCCAATTCACAGCCCACCAGAGGTTAAGAGGGATACGATATATTTAGAATATAGATGGCATCACTCTTAACCTCCTACCGTACTGATCTGGTAAAAAAAACTTAGCGATGATAGTTGTCGTTTCGGAGACTAAATTTATGCCTTCCAAATATAAATTTCACCCTAAAATCTACCTTCGTTATAAATAGATTAAATAATGGCCCTATCTCAATAGGATCAGTAGACATTAATACCAACTTTGTACGCGACTTTTGAGAGACACATGCAGCATTTTTCTCTAAGAGAACTCCAAAAATACCCCCTTCTACATCTGACCCCCTCAAGAATCTATCTACATCAGTCAACCTGAAATTCTAGACCTGTTTTCCCTCAAAGTTACCTTGGTCCAAGTCCTTCCTTACATAAACGATTTTCAGGCCATCTTCCAATTTAGCTACAAGCCACAGCTCCAGAACCTAAATTCACTGGCCCACCCTTAAGACAACCCTTTTCTACTCCTGCAGCCCCTTACTAACCAACATTCAAAAATTAGAAAACGCCGAAGCCAAACTATCCATGACCGCCTTTCTAGTGTCCTATCTCCTCGCCCCACCAAAATCCACCTTCCAGAGCATATCAAAAGAGAAATCGACCCCCGTAACTAACTTCTTCGTTTTCTAATTCTTCATTAAATTGCAATACTACCGCGCCAATCGTCGAGTAAGGGCCTATTCGAGGAATTTAAAACTAAAACAAAAACTCGTTCGCAAAAATTCCGACTCGGACCAAGTTTCAAATCACGCCCTGGAACATCTACCAGAAAGCCACAACCAAGAACTAACAAATAACACCCCCTATCCTTACCCTAATATGTTTCTCTGTAAAATTGCCGACATCTCGTCTGATAATTTTCTTTTACGTCCTAGGTAAGATTGTCAAGCACACTATTCTTTAACTCTTGCCCTGATGAAACAAACAATGCAGGCTCGTTTACCATTTCTTACAAGGACCTAACCAAGATCTTAAAACTGATACAGTCGCCTAAATCTCAGCAGAGCCTTCGACAAGATGAGGCACAATGAACTGATCTCTAAGCTCATTTTGACCTCTACCCTTTCCTATTCAATATTTACTACATAGCGGTTTACCCATCTACCCACTCAACACCTTCCCACAGTATATCGACGATACCGCCATCCTCTCTACCGCTGCCAGGGAACAATTATTGATCATAGTCGAACTTCAAAAATCATCTCAGTCAACTATAGACATAGATTGGCAAATGGGGTTTAAGGTGAATCCACAACGCTGAGAAATGCTGTTGTACTTTCGTGTCATTCTTCCATAATTTCTTAACAGACTGCAAGGATCTACATAGAAATTTTCTACCTTTTGCGTCATCTAGAACACTTTACTTTAATTCTTAAGTTCAGAACGAATTTAAACTGTCACTGTGTTGTTGGTTTTTTTGGGAATAACTCTGTTGCTAATCGAGCCATTTTAAATTATGAAAACGGCTATAGGTAGAGGATGATTTATTTTAATGTAGTAAAAATTAGTATTTTTCTAATTATAATTCCTTGGAAGCATACTCAAACAACAAAAGAAACCTTTACCGTTTTGAATTATTAAAACCAAAAAATATATCTACGCCACTGCCCTTAAAAGTTCTTTCATTATAACTCAAAAACATTTTTAGTAGGATGCAAAACATCACTAAGTATCCAGATATAGGGCCGCGTACCCATATTTCTCCATGCCAAAGATCTTAAACTTGTAACAATTCAAAACGATAATTTATGGTCTGTCAGAATAGTCGGGAAATTTATGAGGGCTGGCCAACAGGGTTAAACGGAAAACGATTAATTCATTCCCTTTTCATTACTATATCGAAAACCTTTTAATGTGGGCTTCAAAAAGAGAGAAATACATTCAATTTTTACCTGAAAATTTTCATAGTAAAACATCGTGAAGACGTCTGCTTTCTTAAGTCTTCTAAAAAAAGTCTTCTTAAGTCTTCTAAAATATAGTCTTAAAAATCCAACTAGAACTTTAAAAGCTTTAGAACCAGATGAATGCAGAAGGATCCAGAAAAGGACTGAAATCTAGCCATAGCCTTTCCTTAAGTTGAGTCCGAGACGAGTACAGAAACATTTTTTAACGACCTGATGGTAATTCAGTATGCTCCTTTTCAATCCTCTAAGTTTTCTATTCAATAATCCTGTCATAATAGGGGGATGTCAACAACAAAAAGAATAAAGCTCTTAAAAACCTTAAGCTGAACAATAACATAGAAAAGATACAAAATAGTACATAGAACAGGGCCTTGTGAAGTGCTGCATTCTTACTTCGACCATTTAAGATTCCAACCAAGAGTGAGGTATATGATTTGAAGTTAGGCAGCAGTATACTACGATCACGCAATCAAATGCCTTGATCACATCACAGAATACCTCTGCAAATATTACCTGTAGTGACCTGATTCTGATGCTAGCATGGCCAGCGTCTTTTGATCCTCGGAACCCAAATTGCTTATCAGTTATATTAGAAAGTCGTTCTCAAAAACTCAACAGAACAATGAGGTGAACAGTGCATTATAAGATTTTGTTTATTCTTTCTAGCATGGTTAAGGTCTTAAGATAAATTAAATTCAGCAGTTAGTATTTTACTTTATCTGAATGTTTTCTGATAATCACCCCTACATCTTAGATCCCAAACGATTCTGTTTGTCCACGTTTAAAAGCCAATAACCTGCCAAAAGCCAAATACCTGCTCCTGTAAAATGTTTTGAAACAATATTTATTAAGAAAATTTACGAGAGTGGGGCTAGGAAAGTAAAACAAATCAGTTTATTACTTTTAGTCTATGGCACATTAAGACGCAAAGCATATATATGACAATAAAATTATTAGAAATGCACCTTCAATAAATTTATAGACTTCTAATAGAGAAGGAAATAAATCTTCTAGTCTACCGTTGCAATTATCCGTTCTGATTTTATTTAGCGTAAACCATGTTTTCCTTGGTAAGTCAAAGCCTGGTGGTGAGTTGGTAATGCATGTTGTTTGTTTCAATGTTTTGTTTCGACATCTATTCCTGATACCAAGCGTCGGTGATGCCTAGCTTAGTTTTCTAGATTAAAGACGGTTATTGTTAGCGTCCAATCTTGTTAGACGCTCTGTAGCGAGCGCTTATCGGTTATGCGGCGCAGACTTGAATGTGACTCTGTACTGGAAACCCTTCTGTAGGAGTCGATTTATTCTTTCTCATTGTATTCTTAAGCTATGCATCTATTTTGTAGACGTGTGGGCTGGAACGCAGTAGTCTACAGCTAAGTAGATGGCCCAGGGCTGACGAGCGTAGAGTAGAGGCTAAAGCACCCCAAGCTGTTCCGCACATTTTTTTATTATATTGTTTATTGTTTTCAGTTTCTCTGCTGTTTTTGATCAGTGATTCTTAAATGAAGATGCTTCATCGAATATTACACTTAAGTACTGTGGATTTTTGTTATGTTTAAGAAATGTAAACACATTTCTTAACTGGAAGCGGAAACTGGACGCTGAGTTTTCTATTTGCGAATTTCTTATTTCGGTGAAAGCAGGTTACTTCTGTTTTGGTTCGGTTGGATTGAAGTCTCCATTTTCAGGAAATATTTCCCCAACTTAACGAGATTAGCCGTTAGTATTTTCTCTGCTATCTCGAATGTCCCACATCTTTCTTGATGAACACCGTTCTTGAGGTAGACCATTCTTGAATTTCTTTGAAGAGCTTGTGTCAAGTCCCATTACGCCTTTTGGTGAAAAATTCTGTGGTTCGGTATGTTGTCAAGCAGTCAAGCTATTCTGCTGCACGGAATTACGCTCAGAAACTTATAGATCATGAATTGTCGCCACGCCGCACCGTGGCGTAAGCGTCAGACTGGTCGATGAAGGCGGTTGTGGTTTTTTTGGAACTTGGTCAACGTAGGTTCATTTCGGAATAAAACCAGACTACTCTGCGATTTCTTCAAAGATTTTTTGGCTTATTCGATTGTATAAAAAACGTTCGAGCAGTTTGTAGCTCACAGGTAAAAGTACTATGAGTCTATAGCTTTTGGGTCTATAGCTTTTTGAGTTCACAGGTTTCAGAGTAGATATGAATTTAGATCTTAATTCCTTGGGTAAATTCTTATCCGTAGTATCAGTCAAAAATTCGGCCAGCCATGTGATCGCAAACTTGCCACAGTATATTATAAATTCAGGACTAATCTCTGGTTCATTCGTTTCTGCTTGAGAACTGGAAATTCAAACTTTCTACGGTTTTTGCATACTTTTGTCGACCCGAAGGACTGTATTGTATTGTTGTTAGTTGACCTGCAGCACAGGTCAGCATTATATTGTCGTCTCCATGCTACAGAGTTGAATATGAAGTAATCTTTTGCGTCGAAGATGAGATTAAGGTTTTCATCTTCAGCCGATCTTACTAACGCCTTAGCGTTAGCATACAGCTTTTCTATTTTCACTGCTGGTGGTGACTATTGAAATCACCGACGTAAAATATCACCCAAGCTCAATCCCACCTAGGGATTTTTGCATCTCATTAAATACCTAGTAGAGTGTGTTTTTAAAATTTTTACAGATTAAATTCGCGCAAAACTAGCTTTAGCTAGCTTATTTAACTATTATAAATTTTCGGCGAAAGTTGTGGTAAAAACTTTCCAACTTGTGCAGTTTTGAAGCTCTACTTGTCAAGTCAATTTTTTTTACTACTACTTTTAAATAAAATTTTTAAGAGTTTTTGTACGTAAAACTATAATAAATATTTTAGTTTTACTATATTTGTATGATTGATGAAATTCAACAATGGCTTGTTGAACTTAATTTTTGTTAATAATGCTTTATTGTTATGTAAGATGGAAAAGGTCATAGATGTGATTTTACCTCAAGACCCACATCATTAAGCCTTATTAGTATTTTTTGGTTTAAGTGACACAAACAAATTAAACAAGCAAGAAACAGACAATCTATTTTATAATTTTTATTTTAACTAAATGGTGTGGCTTGCAAGATGTTTTATGAAGACATATTTATTGCGTTAAAAAAATTATTACTAAAACTCTAAAACGCAAAAGGAACTGCCTATATTACGTCAACACCGACTTAAATTTCATCTGCTATACATGCTTCAGAAAATGTAGAGAGTGGGATGTTTAGTTCCATTGGGATTGTATGACTGAGTTAGAAGTACTTGATAGTATAAAAAAAATTTAACCTAAATGAATAGTAGACCCAGATAAAACTACCTTATTTTTTTCAAGATTGCGAATGTGTATTAGCAAGACCACATTCTTTTCTTTTCAATAAATGCAAAACTCGCAATTTTCCGGTATTTGGGAAATATTTAAAGTCCTGTTTTTAACTCAGTTGTGTTTGATTTCTCTATTATCGTACTATTTAACATTTATGTTCAATCAATTATTCAGTACAGTTTAATATCTTGGTATAACCAGCTGGTTCTGATAAGTCATATTAGCCCAAAAAAGGGTAATAACATGCGTGCTAGGATTGTAAAATAGCGAATCTTGTAAATCACATTTTCATGACTCAAGACTTAGGCTATTGACAATGCCATGCGTGTATATTTTGAATAGTTCCATGATAGCAATAAATAATGTTACGTCCTGTCAAAAAAATTCAGACGTCTATAATCTAATGACGACAAGGCAATGCAACAATCTCGAATAGATATAGAATTCCCTCACACCTAACGGAAATGTTTAAATTTTATAAGAAGGGGAAAAAGTAGGGACTCAAGGCATCAAGCTGTATAATGCTTTAACTGATTTACTGTTTTAAAAATTGATCAAGTGACACAGTATATAAATCTAGACTTAAACAATTATTGGGTGAAAATCCCTTTTATTTACTTATTGAATTTTACAACCACATATCGCGGAGACTAAACTTATGCCTGTTTTTGTTGAGATTCTATGTATGTATTGTGTTTCTTATGTATTTATTTGATTGACTTATGTAGGTGGATAGTTGTAATAGTTATACGATATATTGTAACCTTTTACTCTAATTTTTGATAATTGTGATGTTTTAATTTTAACTTGTTGATAATTTTGATGTCTTTATTGTTATTATTATTATAAAAAATAAATTATGTAAAAAAAAAACAGAATAATGTAAACTAACGTTCTATGTGTATACTTAAAAAAAAATTCTAAGTATTTTGAGATATACATGCATAAATAATTATTTTTTTATTTGAAACAGCAGTTTACTAGAGTTTGTGGTGGATACTTTAGATCAAAGATTTCAAGTTATTACAGCAAATACAGATTTTTCTCAAGCGTTCGATCATTTGGATCATATTGGTTTTCTTAAAAAGCTTCATCCTTTTAAATTGTTAGACAGGCTAATCGTATTCCTAGAATCATATCTCTGCGATAGAACAGCTAGTCGATTTTGATAGTCAATCATTTTCAACTTTTGTTGCAAATTCGGAGGTCTCCCAGTCTCAAGGATCTATATTTGATCCGTTACTATTTAATATCTTTATTAATAGTATTGTGGCTAATAGAAGTATGGTTTTATATACAGATGATACAAGATCTGTATGTGTGTAAAGAACATGGATGAATCTCATAGACTTCAGACAGCGATTGATAAATTGGCTAGAAGATGTAACAGCAATAGACTGTTTTTAAATGCTAATAAGAGTAATGTTATGATACATTCATTAAAAAAAAATCAACTGCTTTTTGAGTATAAAATAAATGGAGTAACTTTGTCTCATGTCGAGACTTTTAGATATTTTGGAGTCGTGTGTGATAGCAAACTTTGAACACTTATAAATAATCTTATAGCAGAGTATTTTAGCTTAGTTTTATTATTAGAAATTCTAAATTATCTCATAATTGTTTGGACAGAGTTCAACACCAATTTTTAAAATATGTAAATTTTAGAACTGATTGTCAATAACTAGATATCGGTTATCCTTATCAAATTTTGCTCGATACATACGTTTTATTCTCTGGAATATAGCTGACAAATTGCGGATTTAGGTTTCTTTATAAGGTGTTGCATAGTATTTTAGCAGTAATTTCTTTCACACCGAGAACAATTAGTAGAAAAAATTCACCTTTACTGAGAATTTGTAGTAAATACAATCACTATCAAAGGAACTTGGGATGTATTAAACTGCACATTATCGTCAATCAGTATTAATATTTTTTTTTATATACAGGATGATCCAGTTTTAAAAGCACAAACTTAAATGGTAACTATATCCGAAAAATGCTTCGTTACAAAGAAACAGGGTCTTAAAGTTTCAATTATAATATTTAAATTTCGTTATGTTTTCAAAACTGCTTTAGATATAAAAATGAAATTTGGCATATTTGGTTAAATAATAAAAATATATCTTTTTACGTAACAACTATTATTTTACTTCCATCAGTGGCGTGCGTACGGCAACATCTTCATGCAATTTTGTTGGACAAATATTGTACGTCAGGGATTATTTTGATAATAAAATATTTCTAGAATTTTTGCTTATTTATAACAAAAAATTGTTTTTTTTTTTCATTTTATACGAATTAAATTCATTAGTCATGAAATTTTTTTAAATGTTATAACATTTATCGAAATAATGTTGTTGTCTAACGAACGATATTCATCTTTGATAGAGATTTTGTGGTGAAAATGCGGAAGCGTAAATATCGTAAACGCTACCCTAATAGAAAAATTCCAGAGGCTGGCGTTTTTAACCCTGGAATGCTACTTGGGGTACATTTGTATCCCATCATTAATCATATCTCAAGTTAAATGGTAGTGGGCGGGGGAACGAACGCCGACGTCTTATTAGTTTCAAGACACGGCAAGTCAGTTCGCGTGCGACAATTGACATTGGCACACGGTTTTTTCTTTTCGAGATTTGTGATATTTGGGGTTAGCGCGTACCCCAGTGTAGCAGTTTAGGTTAAATATACTCTGTGATTATTTCGCTTCTCAGTAGATTTTGGTGATTATTATTATATGAGTAAGTATCTTTTTTTTGAAAAATATTTCTAAAATATGTCTATAATACTTTGAAAATATTTTAGTTTTTTTAAGTTATTATTGACTTTCTTTGTTAGGCTGCACGAATAATGGCTTGGCAGAAAAAGTTCTTCAACCTAACAAAGCCTGAAGATGTCGGAGAAATTCATCGCATTCTCTATGAATCTGATTCAGGCAGTTTTTCGGATGACAGCGAGGAGGAAATACAGGAATACAGGCGATCAACAGAGATATGGGGGAAATTTTACCAGTGCCTATAAAATTAAGGGGTAAAAATGGGTTTATGTGGTCAGGTAAAAAAGGCGCAATTCATCGTACACCAAAACGAAATCTGGTTTTGCATTTACCTGGAAACAAAAACGAAGCAAAACATATAACATCGGGAACTGAAGCTTGGAAATTATGTTTCACTTAAGAAAATCTCGATAAAATTACCCAATATACTAATAACGAGATCCAAGTTCAACGATTGAAATATTCAAATAAGAACGATGACCAAGATAAGATACTGATGCACCTGTTATTACGCCAGTAGGTAAGAGACCCTCTTGGACTAAGGTACAAACAGCATTGAACTCCAAGCACTTTTCGGGCTATTTTATTATGCCGGTGTTATGAAAATGGCCGGAGTTTTGACCAAGGAACTATTTGATAAAGACACAGGAATTCCAATATTCTGTGCTACCATGCCTGAGGAACGTTTCAGGTTTTTGATAAACTGTCTTCGCTTTGATGATAAGCAGTCCAGAGCTGAAAGAAAGGAAACTGATAAGCTTGCAGCTTTTTGAGAGTTATTTGAGAGGTCAATCGTTAAAATGAAAAACCTATATACTCCTTCAGAATATATTACAATTGATGAACAATTGGTTGGTTTTAGAAGGCGATGTCCTTTTAAAATGTACATGCCTTCAAAGCCCAATAAATACGGAATCAAAATGGTGATGCCAAAACAGCTGTTGCCTTGATGCTGAAATTTATATAGGAAAAGGTTCCACACCAACTGATGTTCCTGTAGCTCAGTATTACTGTAATAAGACAACCAGTTCTGTCCAAGGAACAAATAGGAACATGACCATGGAAAACTGGTTTACTTCTATTGACACCGCGAAACAGCTTTTGGAGAGGAAAATTACAATTGTTGGTACTGTGAAAAGAAATAAAAAAGAAATTCCTGAGTCGTTTTTGGAACTCAAATTATGGAATCAAAATTCTGCCATGTTTTGCTACAGTGGACATCTGACACTGTTATCATACTGTCCACCCAAGAGTGCTGAAGCATTAATTATGCTTTCGACAATGCACGAAAAAGGTGATGAGCCATTTACGATCAAGTTACCAGAAATTATTCAATTTTATAATTCTACAAAAGAAGGAGTGGATACTTTAGACCAGTTGTGCCACACTTATTCTACTGGTAGAAAAACACGTCGCTGGCCATTATGTCTGTTCTATAATTTGTTGGATATTCTGGGATATAATTCAATGATTCTTTTTGGTGGCTCTGGTGAAGTGAATAAAGAAATTGTAAAGCACAGGAGAGAATACCTCAAGAAGCTTGCCCTTGACCTGGTCAGGCCGCATATGATGAATCCTTTGGAAGCTTCAACTTTGAGGCACGAACTGCGTGAAACTATATGTAGGGTCCTCAAGACAACCACTTCAGAAGAAGTACCTACTAGGCTTACAACAACAGTGGGTAGGTGTGTGCTTTGTCCCAGAAGAGAGGATTGAAAATCGAGAGTAAGCTGTGCTGTATGCAAAAAGTTCGTGTATTTGCAACATCAAAAAAAAATATGCTCAGTGTGTGCCGCATGAACATTTTATTATGGATGTGCGTTAAAAGTGTTCTTAGAGACTCGGTTTAAGTTATTATTTTTCTATAAGTGAATAAATTTTTCGTTTTTCTAAAATACGACGTGTTTTATTTGGGGTACGGTTGTACCCCTGTGTAGCAGATGCAGAGTCGGAAATAAGTGTAGCATTCCAGGGTTAATATAACTCATCAGAATTTTCGGAATCTTGGCCTACATGTTATTAATGAACAAAATAAAAGCTACTAATTTGAGATAAAATCCAAATAACCGTATACTCCGTACTTTTTATAATAAACCAAGCTGACTTGCTTAGCTCTCGCAAAGCAACTTAGCATATTCACATATCTAGATATAAATACTACGAACACTACATGATGACCACAGACATGCATATCACTTACAGCCGGTTCAGTATTTGCATCCCGGTGGCGTTGATGCAGAAAAAATTATATTTCGCCAGTGGCCTTTAAATTCAATGGAGAAAACCTTTTTAAATAAGATTCTTTGAACGGATGAGCCTTCTTTTACGAGACGCGGAGTAACAAATTGCCATAACATCTATATTTGGGCATAATATCAAAATAAGAGAGTAGAGGGCAGAGGTAAATGAGAGTTACAAGAGCACGTTTAAACGTAAGATTGCATACAAGGTTCAATGAATTTAGATTCCTAGTAGAATATCAAAATTTAGACATTATATTTTATCTGTGAAACATGGCTCTCCAATACCGATGACTCATTGTTGTATCAAATTCCGGGATACCAATTTTTTTAAGAAGAATCGTCAGGGTAGAGACGGGGGCGTGGCGGCTTATGTAAGAGACAAGTATAAAGTTAATACTGTTTCATCTGACTTTAATATTAATGCTCAATTGGAACTTCTTTTCTTAAAAATTAAAATTATGCTTTTGGTGATTTTTATAAGCCCCCTACTCTTAATTTTAATAGCCTAAGTTCTGATTTTGATAATATATTTTCTTTTATATATACCCGTGTGTTGACAAAGTTTTCTGTTTAGGAGATTTAATCACCAATCTTTTAAATATAAGTATTCCCCTTACATCATTATTTGAAAATGATAATCTCACTCAAATAATTGAAGAGCCAACCAGAGTCTCGGCTACTTGCAGCACTCTTCTTGAAGCCATATTTGTGTCTAATGTGTCTCTGATACCTAATAAAGGGGTCATTTGCGCAGACAACATCTCAGATCACAACTTGGTTTTCTGTGAACTAAATTTAAACAGGATACCCATAGCTCCTAAACTAATTGAGTACAGGTGCTTTAAAAATTATAATAACCAACTTTTTTTGCAGGATTTATATTTACTACCATAGGATAACATTTTATATCAAAATAATATCGATAGTAAATAAAGTTTTTTAATAATTTAATTCAAACACTTTTTGATAAACATGCTCCTTTTAAAAAAGCAAGAATTACTAAACTTAAAGCTCCTTGGCTATTTGAGGTACTTCTTTTTCAAAAACAACGCAGACAGACAGGAAATTCGAGGCAATAAGGGATATATAAGATTGGGAGAATTATAAATTTCTGAGAAATCATACTCTAGCTACAATTAGAAGAGAAAAAAAGAAGCACCTAAATCTGTTGTGTAACGAAAAAAATAAACGTCAGCTTTGGTCGTCATTAAAAAAGTTTAACATTTTTAGAGATAAAAATAATACCAATATTCTGGAACACCTGTCTGGTCCAAAACACCTTTTTCACCTCTCAATTTCTTCGAATTGTGATGAACAAATTTAGCCTTAGAACATTGAAAGGCTAGAAGTAGCATGCCGTGGAACTATGGGCAGGTTTGTTTGCTTGCAACATCTCTGATACAATGATGCCAAATGCTTATAGAGAAATGGCAAAAATCACTTTATAATATCATAAAAGTTTTCAGTTTTTTCCGAAAACTTAAAACAATACTACTGCTCCCCTTTAATAAAATATCAAGCATTTTTTAAAAATAAATTTGATAAGATACTCTATATCGAAGTCAATATACGTTAAATAAATGAAAATAAAGTACGAAGCAACGAGAAAACGTTAATGGCATCGCAACGCCGCTCGAACGCATTGTTGACGCCACCGATACAAGCACTCTCTACCAGTGACGTTGTCAACAAATATTTACCTGATAAATTTTTATTAATTATTATAGAGTTTAAATATAAGTAATATTACCATTTATAAGCTATTTATGTGTTTTTTTAACGGACTTCGTTAGAGGAAGGTCCTAATAAAAGGCAGCATTTTTGTCAAGGCATTTTTATGGAAATAAAATATTTTATTAATATAATATTATAGATTTCTTAATAAATCATGTTTTAAGACACAAATTTTTAACATTTTGCAAAATTTTATTATAATTATTATATTATACAAAACTCAGTTTTACATCACTTACTTTAAATCACATAATATATACTTCTATGATGCTGACTTTTTCAAAGGGACAGTATTGCTTCAGCGGAAAGAGTTAAAACTACAAGGAGGTTCAAATTGTGAAGGAGTTGCAGGTTTTTTATAGGTTATAAGATTTTTATTATGAGTATTTAGCCTGTACAATGGTTTTGAGACATTTAACAGTGACCTATATAATACCTAATACCAATTATTATATCACATTAATTTATACTAAAAAACAAAACTTACCTAAGAATAAAGACTGTGTACAATAGTTTAGATTAGATAGTTTATTAGTAGTAATATACAAACAAGTACTTTTACAAGTCAAATAAAATATGTAATATATGTAAAATTTCTTAAGTATTTTAATAATAACTTGAGACATCTAATTCAAATTCTTTGGCGCAAATTTGTTTGTTGCAATCTTCGAATTTTAATTTTTTGTTCTTTTTTTTTTCATAATTTGGTGATAAGTGATTTAGCTTTTAAAAAGTCCTCAGGATATCATTTTCATTTTACCCTAGAGTAATATACATAAAAATATAGTATTACCAATATTAAAAAGAAAAAATTAAAAAAATGTATTATGATAATCCAATTGATCAATAAAATGTATGTTATTATAAAGAATCTTTGAAATATCATACATTTGATTATTTGCATTTAATTACAAATATAACACAATAAAATACTATATCACTTTTAAATAAGATATATAGAATAAGATGATACATGGCATAAAAGTCTTATTTGTACTTAGAGAAAGAATTGAACAATAATTTTTAAATTTGCTATAATGATGTCTATTTTGAGTGTATTTTTACCTTTTCCTTGGCAGAGTCAGGGAATGTGTAGCAGTTAAACAAAAACGGAATGGATGGGAAATAGTAATTGTTGACCTAGACCCCACAGTAACTATTAATCTCAGATGCAGTTATTGTTGATGATGAATGATCAGATCTGTGATTATACAAAATTTGGTGTATCAAGAATATTAATTTATTTTAATTATCCATACTTGTCTATATTAGCTTCACTGTTTGTACTATATACCATTTTGGAAGCTAAAGAAGTTTTTGCACTCTTCAGGAAAACTACCCTTGCAGCTTTGAAGGGTAAATCACTTGGTAAATTAACTGAATTATCGGCTGCTGTGTTTTTAACCAGTGCATCAGAAATCCTAGTAAAAAATAGTTTTACACACATACCTAATTTAATAAGTATTAGGTATAAATAAAGCTTATATGAGTAACACTAATACTTTTTGTAACGATTTTTTTATACTAGAAAAATATATTAAAAAAAAATTACCTTTAAGGTAGAGCTGATTTTTTTAATAAAGTCTGGCTACTGATAATATTATCTTCCTTATATAATAAATCACTTCTAAGGATGTGATCTGAACAAATATATTCTTTTTAATTGTGTTGATTTCGATTAATGAAATCCATTGTTCCCTTTGGGCATATATTAGGCAATTTATAATAAGTATTTGATATTTAATCAAAAAGCAAAAAAAATTACAGTAATAAATTAATATGTGGTGCCAATTACTATATATATATTATTATTATAAGTTGCAATATGGTAAAACAAAAAAAAATTATCGACCAAATTTTAGGGAAAGACAAAATTAACTATACATAGATATCAATATCTAAATAAATTTCAAAATTCTTTAAAGGCAATAAAAAATTAGTAATTTCATCTATCTACCTAATGTCTATATTAAAAAACATAACTATATATAGATAGGTATATGGGTATTATGCCATCTTTCTGCCAAAACAACAAAAAAAACATAAAATCCTGCAATAAAACCAGGGACAAAATTCTAGTTTTATATTCTTTATAGCCTATTGATAGATGAATATGTTGAAAAATATATTTAGATTTAAAAATATAAATATTTTGGTATTTTACACACACTTTCACATTCAAGTTTTTATTAGGTTTATATCTATAAGATCCCCTATTCTACGTTTATGATGATGGTTACCCCATGATGTGATGTTATGAAAGTATCGGTACTTACTTGTGAAAAGATCGGCTTGAATCACCTTTTTATCATGATGCGGCACAAACGACACAAGTTTTTGCCATCCTAGCAATTTAAAAAAACACTAAAATGTGGCCTTTTTCCTTTTGAAACCAAAAAATTAAAGAAAATACACGAATCTCGAACATAAACAAAAAGCCGTTTGACAGATGACACTATGCGTATGGATCAGGCGCTTAAGTTCCGGTGTTGTCGCTTCAAATTTTTTAGAAACGGTTTTAGGGATAAGAATGTTAATAATTTTGTTATTTTTTTGCTTAAGGATATTATATTTATTCTTAAAATAGGTTAATTGTAGTATTTATATTTTTTAATTTAAATTTTTCTATAAAATACAACACAAGTAAGTTAAATTAACGTTATAATGGTTGTTAAAATATAGCAAAAAATTTCCTCCGTTGGAAATTCGCGTCGACTTGACAACAGAGAATCGGCAAATATGTTTGTAAACAACACACCCCTCTTGCCCCTGTGCACATGCTGGACTCAAACAAAGTTGTTGTTTACTAATTCTAGCCTTTCAATGTTCTAAGAATTTAGCGTTATAATAATATTGTATTTGATAATAACCTGCATTTCACACTTAATCTTGCAACTGTTGAAGATGTAAGTAGAATTCTAAATAGTATTAAGTCTAATGCGACTGGAGTGGTCAGATGTCACCAAAAACGTTAAGGTATTGTAGCCCCTTTATTAATAAGTACATATGCCACATAATAAATTGTTGTATAGAAGCTCACTATTTCCCCGATCAATGGAAACCCTTGCGCATTATAAGTATACTTCCAGTACTTTCAAAAATATTTGAAAAGGTACTTTACCATCAGATGGTTTGTTATTTTTTTGATAATTACATTATTCCGGCTACGCAATGTGGCTTTAGGGAGAACTTTGGTACCTCTGTAGCTCTACTTAACGTACTGGATGATATAATGTACGCTATTGATAAGCAACAGATTGCTGTTCTGGCGCTTTTTGATTTCTCTAAGGCGTTCGATACAATAAATGCCCTTTTACTAGCTAAGCTTACATATTATGGCTTTTCAATAAAGTCTATACAGTTAATTGAGTCTTATTTGAATACTAGATTTCAGACAATATTTACAAATAATTCTTATTTTAATCGGGCTCACATTTCGTCTAGAGTGCCCCATGGTTCTGTCCTGGGACCTCTGCTTTTCCTTGTATATACAGCAGAAGGCCTTAAAAGTTTGTAAGGTACAAGCGTCTGCTGATAATACGCAGATATATACAACGTTCAAACCTTATAATCTTAAAGAGGCGGAGATTGGTATAAACAATGACTTAAATATAATAAATCAATTATCTAAAAAACATAATTTAAAATTAAATTCCCAAAAGTCTTGTTTAAGGGTTTTTGAAAATACAAATAAAACTACAAATATTAAAAGTGTAATAAATGTTTATGTGGAGGGCTCTAAGCTTTCGGTTGTTGAAACTGCCAAAAATTTGGGCATTGTGATGGACAGTAAATTGAGATTCAGGGAGCATGTTAAAAAAATTATTCAAAAATCGTTTGCAGCTTTAAAACTTTTATATAGTAATAGAGATATTCTTAATCTAAGTCTTAAACGCAGACTATGTGAGGCCATGGTGCTCTCAAATTTTAACTACTGTGATAATGTTTACGGTTTTTGCTTAAATAATGATTGTAAAATGCGCATACAAGAAATTCAGAATGTCTGTATCAGATTGGTTCATGGCTTACGGAAGTATGATCATATTTCGCAATATTTTAAAACAATTTACTGGCTTAAAATAGACAATCGTAGAATCCTTATTTTTTCCACTTTTTTAATAAAAATCATTAGCGGCCCAAAGGCACCTGCGACCATAAGGAATAGATTGTTGTTTAGAGCAAATGAACACGGTGTAAATGTTAGAGCTAGAAATAAGTTAATCAGGCCGGTCCATAGGAGTGCTATGTTTCAGCGATCGTTTTCTTACAATGCTGTTTAGTGCTACAATAAAATACCTGCAGAATTTGTTGACCTTTGTGCAGATAAATTTAGGAGAAAATATAAAATTGTTCTTATGAATATTCAAAACAATTCTCTTACTGCTAAATATGTATCAAATTTGCTGTTTTTTATAAAAGAAAACTTTTTTTGTGTTACATTATAATTGGGAATCTTTCTTTACATATAACATGTTGTTATAATGTTGGTTTATATACTTCGAAAACACCCTGATCTGGTTCAGTGGAGTAGCTATATAAAGCTAGAGTGCGTTCAGGTATTTTGTTTATTTTTTTGTATGAAGTTTGTAATGAATTTGAATAATAAGAGACATTTATTATTATTATTATTTGGCCAAGATTAATTCAAAACGAATTTTTGCTAAACGTGTGGTTGGGCGTTATTAATGGTAATATTTGTGGTCCACATTTCCTGCCTTCAAGATTCGACTCGGAACTAATTGTGGAGTTTTTTATTAGAGGTCTCTAGGATTTAGCCATTAATTTATGGCATGAGAGTTAATTTCAGTTGGATGGAGCTCCTCCTCATTTTGAATTAGGTGTAAGAGGATAGTGCTAAATACAAATTATCCACAACAGTGGATTGGCCGACTGGGGAGAAATGATTAATGAACTTGTAAATTGTATTAGACCAGTGGCGTGGCCACTCAGATCACCGTGGCAAAGCAATATTCATTTTCAAAATTACTCCATTTTGCGGGGAATATGTGCCACATTTTTTCCCATTATCTGAATGTGCAAGGTCGAAACATTTTTACGAGAGCAACGACAGTGAAAACAAGTACGTTTTTTATGTCGGTACTTTTTACAAATGATTTAATTAATTTTCGGTTTAAAAACCATTATGTGATAGTGGTAAGTCTGGATGGCAACTAAGGAGATCCCCGTTAAGAAGACCACAACTGGCTTAATCAGTAAGTGCCCATTTGAATAGTGTGGTGCATTCGTTTTTTAAATTTTTTGCAATAGAGTCCACAACTTTTTAAATTTTCTATTTATGCGTTGACACATCGAACCCGCCAGACTATTACGTATCGGGGTACTATTAAATATAAGGTTTAAGCAAATTCTGAATTTTCAAGGGAATATTTAATTTTAAGGATTTAGCAAGCCTACAATGAGATGCGGCAAAATCATCATGAAGTGTCAGCTGCAATACCTGAGTTATTATGTATACAGTGCATCCGTAAGGTAGCGGATAAATTCAATAAAAATGAAATGGACCGTTTCTGACAAAAATACCCGAACCCGTTGATTTTATTATTTGGTTTAGGGTTTGTCTACGTCGAAATTAAACATACAGGGTGACTCGAAAAAAGAAATAAGGTCATCAATATGTTTTTCAAATCGAAACCATCGATATGGTACAAATAAATAGTGGTTACATAAGCAATTTTGAACGAAAAGTGATAATAAAATGTAAAATTAAAGAAATACCTATCTAAATTTATTTCTATTTATTATGTTCGAATTAAACACCGTTAACAACTTGACAATAACCAAGGCGATTAAAAAATTCTTTTAAAATGTTGTCAATGACATCTGGAGTGATATTTCTAAGTTTCTGGCGTATTTGTTTTTTTAAATCTTCTAAACTCGCTGGTTTAGTAACATATACTTTACTTTTTAATTATCCCCATAAAGATTAATCGAGGGCAGTTAAATCTGGCAATCTAGGTGGCCATTTGATGAGCCCTCGTCTACCTATCTAACGATTTGGAAAAACTTCATCTAGATAATTGCGAACGAGTAAAGCATAGTATAACGGGGCTCCATCTTGCTAAAAAAAAGATCACGTTGGTGCATGTCAGGTTCTTCCAAATCCGAATACAAAGTTATCGGAGCGGGGATAACATCATTTTGAAGAAAGTCCAAATACCTCTCACCAGTATCATCAAAAGAGTAAGGGTCCTAAAATTCTTCCTTTCACTATACCGCACCCCACATTGACTTTTTGAGAGTGTTGTGTATGACATTTTGTGAACCAATGAGGGTTTTGGGTCGCCCAGTACGACAATTCTGTCTGTTTACATGGCCCATTAGAGTGAACGTTACTTCGTCAGAAAATATTATCCGTTTTACAAAATTATTGTTATCATTACATAATTGCTGCATTTGCTCACGTTATTCATTTCGGCAATCAAAATCATCTTCTGATAGCTCTTGAAGTAAAAATATTTTATAAGGGTGGAACTTTGCCTTTTTTAAGACTTTATGCACAGTAGATCGCGATAAATTAATATTAGAAGCCATGCCTCTGATTGTGGCTTTGGGATTATCTTGGATCAGAACGTTAAGTTCATCTTCTTCAGTTATTGACCCTAGACCAGCTTTTTAAGTATCCCGAGCATGCCCGAATTCGCGAAACTTTGCTTGAACTCCGCTTACCATGGTACATTACCGTTGTCTAATAGGCGACCGATCAGGATGATTTGCATTGAACAACTGAACCAACTTCTTTTGAGTAAGCGACATATCTCCGAAACCAATCATGCACAAGATTTCGATTCTTTCACGTTCGGTTAATTTTCTCAGATTTCATGCAATAACAGTAGGTAATAAAGTGTAGTTACTAATAAAGCACAGGATGACACTGCTTTCGCCTCTCAAAAAGAATAAACACCACTTGCAAATGTAAAAATACTGCAAATAGTTGCACCAAAATACATTCACTTTTTGACAGTAACAACAAATTTCTTTAATATAATATAATATAACGTATTTCTTTAATTTTACATTTTAACATAATTTTTTGTTCAAAATTGTTTTTTTAATTTTAAAAATAAAAAAAATCCATTAAATATTAATTATGTCTGGATTACAGCCTTCAAAAAAACATATTTCTTGATATAACTTGACTTGTAATAATGGAAATTGAGAATTTATGGTCTGTCAGAATCGCCGGGAGACTTACGAGGGCGGTGCCACGGGGGTCAAACCGATTAATTCATTCACTTTCGGATTAGGTGAGTCGTATCTTAGCCACTTTTGAACTATTTAACCCCATAAATTATTATGCGACTTAAGATTATTTCTAATATGAAAGCAAATTCTCTCGAAAAGTTTCCCCATTAAATGAATTACAAAGTTGACGGAGAGGAGATTTATCTCTCTTTTTAACTTAATTTGCGCGTTGGTATGATTTAATTAATTTTAAAAGACCCGAAATGTTTTCATTCAGAAGTTTACAGTCAATTTAACATTGAAAATTTGCGCTTAAGTTGCTTCGGGGCGGTTTTTGAGCTGTAAAGGCGATTATATTTCTAGAGTTTTCGGGTATATAAGTTGAGAAATTACGACCAATTAAGTAAAATATGTTTTTTTAATGAACATTTCTTTCACATTTTAACTATTTGTGTATACGCCTTTGATTGAAATAAATATTAAAAATTCGTTTTTTTTTCAGGATTAAAATATTCAATATTTCTTGTTGTGTGCTTGTACCTTATGAAAGGTCTTATTGGCTTTAGAAGAAAAAGAATGTGTTTTGCTACAAACGATTGCCAACATATCGAATTCTCCATTTTTCAGATACCCTGGATTTTTAACCAAAAACTGTTTTTCCTTGATGCAACGCGCCAAACCTGCAATATGTTCTCATCGCATACATTGCAAAAATATCATGTTATATTAATGTATGAGCAGATATGTAGAAATGGAAACACTTTGGAAATTTGAAAGAATACAACGAAGTACAAATTACGACCTTGCGAATTCTTCTTGGACTCTGGACTTCTGATCTTGTGGTGCAATTCCAAATAATGAGGACCGGACTGCATGTCCTTGGTTGTTCATCGGACTGGTTAGGCTGCTTATGTAAAAATCTAGTAACAGGTGAACAGAAATGCACTCAACTTCTGATGAGCAGTGACTACATAGCATTTTAGAAAGTGAATTGGAAGGATTTTGTGACCTATATCAAAGGCATAGAGGAGTCACAGATATTCAATGGACCTACACTGCTAAATAGAGTAAACTTTATATAATATTTAATATAATTTATTATATATTATTTAATATACAGATGGCTCCAGAATGAACGACAGAACTGGTGCAGAGCTCTGTGGTGGAGCCCCATATGCCAGCAGGACATACTTGCCTGCTGCTCGGGAAAGCAGGCTACTGTCTTACAAGATGAAGTCTTCTCTGTATTGAAATGCAGGCTGAAAATCCCAAATTGCGGACACGGCAATACAGTCGTATCAATATGCTCAGACAGCAGGACTGCCATTAAGGCTATTACGGCTTACAAGATGAGCTCCAAGCTTCTATAATAAAAGTCATGGAGGAACTGGTGAAGATGGGCTGCAGAATTCAGCTTATCGGGGGTCTGGCCACTCAGGCTATGCTGCAAACGGGGAAGCGGTCTCCCTTACTAGGCTGGGATCTGCGAAACGGTCGGTAGGCCCAGAATCTATAATCGGCATATTCAAATGTGTAGCTGTTAAATTAGTGAAAAAAAGTGGCCCTCTGTCTGTCTCCCAGAAGCTTGCTACTTGCTTAAAAAGGCGTGAAAAAATGTGGCTAGTGACAGGTCTTTTGACCGGACACTAACGTAACTGAAGAATATTTAAAACGCTAGTTTACCCAATGACATTAAGTCTTTCAAACCAGTGTACCTCATTGGTTTTTCCGAGGCTATGAGCCTCTGGTTACCCTCGGTGAGGAACGATGGATCTATTAGGAGACCTAAGTGCATAACATTGGTTGCCCATTGCTTAACAAACTCAATAAGAGAAATTCAAAAATCATTGAGTCGTAAATTGCTTAATCATCGAATCGGGAAATCTGGACATGAATCCATTAAATTAATGTGATACAGCAAGTTAGTTTTTTCTTACACCAATATTCCCAACGAATTTTAATTTTCTTACGCTCCCGAACTTTTTAAATTTAATTTATTTAATGAAATTGTTTCGCATCTCAGATCACCTAAACTTCAATAAAATCCCTTGGACTTGGAATGCAATGGCATATTCGAATATCACTTTTTTTAAACATTTACGCGTTATGTTATTATCCGTTGGAAATGGTAGATGTGCTTATATTGAATTAACATGTGAATTAAATGTTTTCCCACATGGGTATAGTGAGAGAGTAGTTTTGGGGGGTGAAAAGAAGTAATAAATCGTACTATTTCTATTCGCGGCGACCACGAAATTAAAAGTTTCCAGTCTGTAACCGCCGACTTTGAAAGTTTCTCGTGTGTTTTGAAGCACACAAAGCTCATAAACGATCTTTTTTTTTGTGCCGATTGGCGGCCGACTCGGCACAAAACGCTCCCAAACAGCTCCGTGTGTTTTAGCTCTTAGTCGTGTAGTTTTAAGTCCACTAATTTTACTTTGATTAGCAATTGGCAGAAAATTAGTCATCACTGACATGATGACAAGATGACATATTGTTAAATTTAATATGAACTAGACTCAGTCCCAGGAGGCGATTAAATTTAATTTGATGAAACTCGTTAGCCAGAGTTTTTAGAATATTCAGATTTTTGTAAAGCCTTTGGCAATATTAAGATCTTTTAACTCGATGGATCACTACCCAATAACTCTAAGGCTGCTGTATTTTTATTAAAAAGCTTGTAATAAGCTTATTTGTAATAAAACTCATTTAATAAAATAATTATATGACTTTTCTGTCACCTGACTTATCAGCGTATGCAAATATTCGTGTGTGCGTATGCATATTTTAGGCATTTCAGCTATAAACTATAATATAGAAAATTTTCTCATTAAATGGTTGGGAGCACTCCTGTATGGTTTTCATCTCAAAGCATCGCTAGCATAGCCAAACTTCTGACACAGCATAAAGAAACCAGCAGTCGCACTTCAATAAAAATACATTGGCTTGAATAAGCGAGTTCGGTGCATGTGTACTAACGCAGGCGAGGCATTTTTGCTTATAGTAGGGATGCCGCTGACACTCGCTACGGTCCACGCGGCTTTTGCCTTGGCTAGAGCCGGACTTAAACATTTTTTTAGATGTTATTATCTTGTAAAATAAAAATACCTGCATAGTACAAATATTGATTTTTTAATATAAATAAAGTTCATACATTAACAAAATATTTAAACAAAAATAAACATCGCATTTCTACATCTAACAACGACGATATAGAATAATACGTGCAGGAAGTTAATTAGGTATGTACCATAAATTTAAGAGACCATTCTTTGAGTAATTTTAAAACAAAAAGTTCATATAAACATATGTCCAGAAATTCTTCGTTCTCAATATACAGGGTGTTAAAATTTAACAACAACTAAAATATATGCCACTGACTTTTGTGCAATTTTTATTATGTTCTGTGGATTATACAAATAAAACTTTTCTGTCTCTTGAATTTTTTTCGTATCTTGCTTAGTTAATAATAAATTCCAAATGAAACTTTTCCCCAAATTCCTTGTGTGATACAGGGATATGCAATTACGTGGACATTTTTTTTCTCGAAAAATAAGCGAGATACGAAAAAGTTGTATTTGTATTTGAGTAAATCAAATAACATATTAACAATGGCACAAAATTAAGGTGCCCCAATTTTTTTGCCACAAATATTTCTTCAGGTCCCGTTCGAGATTACACTGGACCTAATAAATTTAATCATGTTAGGGGTAAATTAGCTCCTTAATGTTATAAATAACACCGCCATAGAACTTGCGGACCTATGTTCATATGAACTTTTTGTCTTAAAATTACTCAAACAATCGCCTGTTAAATAATTTATGGTACATACTTAATTAACACCCTGTATAGTAACGCTTTTAGATTAACATCTGACTACATAGTAGTTTAAGGATAACTAATTATACAAATAAAGTAATATATCAAAACAAATAGAAACTCTTAGGCCAATAAATAAAGACAAATAGTTGGCAACAATTCAAAACAATTCTAACATCTGCGAATTTTTGTTATATTATTAAGTACCAACTAAAGTAAAAGTATACAATTTTGCAACTCTTTTAAATATGGCAACACTGTTAAAATGGCAGAAATATAAATAATGTCCTTAAAAATCCAAAAAAAAAAAAATTACATTGCTGCAACTTTAATTGATGCTTAATTATGTTATTTAAGCCATACAGCCAAATTTGCAGCTATTAAAAACTTTGGCAAAGTCAATTATTTTGCTTCATTAATAATTTTTGACATACCCCTCTTTTAATACAAAAGTTTTCATAAAAAACGCTACGCTTTGTAAAAATGCTATTAAAATAGTCACTAAGTACGGTGCTGAACTAGGCGATACACCTATGAACACAGTTCGATAAACAGTGAGCTCGGCATCCGGAGAACATGGCTGCGGCATGGCTAAGGGTAAGGATGCTATTAGTTCGCTTACATTTTCGAGCGGAGTGAGACTGCTGGTTTCTTTATGCTGTGCTTCTGATACACGTGTGACGATGAAAAAGAAACCTAATAAGAGTTAGGTATCCGCGGTAAATTTAAACCGAAATAAAAAAATCATCGGAGAGAAATTTCACCCCAACAGTCTAATTAAAATATTCAAACGAGCGAAAGTTCGTAATATTCTCACGGAAGCAGGTGCAAGGCTCTAATTAAAACGTATAATGAGGGTAGCGTAGGGCTAATTCAAAATAAACTTTATGTAACATTTAATGAGTAAAAGTAATATGTATGTAAGGGTCTGAATAGGGTGGAAATAGAGGCAACATATGGATACGACTAATAATCTATAAAGACATCATGGAGACTTGACGCTGAAAATTGTTCCTGTTCTTTATTTACCAATTTCATTGTCAGATATCAAAAATGCTAACAGCTTGAGAACTGACACACTGAAAAACGCTTTTTTTGCATTTATCGCTGACTTTTTTGGGTTTTGAGTGACTCTTAGAGCTAAAACACACGGAGCTGTTTGGGAGCGTTTTGTGCCGAGTCGGCCGCCGATCGGCAGCCGACTCGGAGCATCGTTTATGAGCTTTGTGTGTTTCAAAACACACGAGAAACTTTCAGAGTCGGCGGCAGCGCGTACCCTCGCATCAACCATGTGCCGAACGCGTTTTTATTACTTCAATTGGCGGATCATTTATGGGTATTCAGTGCTGCGAAACACACGCAGAGCGTTTTTCGAGCTGTTTGAAAAGGCAGTGTGTAAGTTAATTATTAGTAAAAATGGAATTATACGAACCGAAATTCTCTCGCTTTCTATCTCCACTAACTCATATCTCCTTCTTAACTACCGTTCGCACTTTTCGTAACGCATTCGCCAGCTTACTTCCCAACTCAAAGGTACATAAAAAAGTTTTACTTAAAAAAGCTTCAACACTCGAAGAGTGCTAAAATATTCGATGGTTGACCTGTAAAAAGTAAAATTAAGAGACTCACTACAACTTATCCCATTTGTCTTAAAATCCATTTCATGTGCACTTCCAACATCGACAGGCTTAAAATTTAATCAATCTGGTGCAAAAATGCATACATGGGGTCTGTCGACAGAATTTGAAAATCAGATTGTACTCTCTGTGTGTGATATGTATGAACGACTACGCCAGACTGCCAAACTTTGAGTCATAATATCGCAGTCCACATCAATTTCAAATAATTTACGCTGGCCGCAGCATGTAATCAATTCCTCACACACGCAGCGCCTAAGCCTCTAAGATGAGCCAGGCCATTCTTCACAGAATTGTTTTTAGAAAAGCCAGAACCGCGATCCTTAGAGTAGGGTTTAGAGATGATACCTGACCCTGTCATGAATGGTAGGTTAAAAAGTATACTAACCACTTCAGCAGTGATATCCTTAAGATGCCTATATGATTGGTTATTTCCTAGGTATGAAGCTGTTGCATAAAAAAGTCTTAGAGATGCGAGGGAAACCTAATACTACCAACTGCGATTTCACCAGTTATCATGGGCAGTTCAATGGGAGTTTCAATAGTTACAGTGGTACTAACGAGGCACTGGGTGCTGTTGCTTGGAAGAATTTTCAATACCCCTACTCTTTGCACCAGAGATAAAAATCCCCATCAAATCCATCAGCGATTGTCAAATTATTTATGTCTGAGACTAATATAGAGACATATGTCTTTCATGATCTTGTCATGATTGCTGATTGATAAATGCTTATTGCTTCAGAGTGAATTTTCTGATTGAAACCAGAGATTTGGTTAACCCGCTTTTGGTTGCCATTTAAGTATTTTTCAGATCCTAAATCCCCAATGACCAAGACAGTAAATATAAAGAAAAAATATATCCGAACGAATGCTAGTGTTAAATACATTTTTTAATAATAGAGTTTCGTCAAAACAAGTTTTGTAATACGGCTTGGAAGTGTTTTTTCATTATCACGCCTCTTGCTCAAGACTTTTAAATGCGTTTTAAGTTCAAAATTATTTAAAAAAACAGATAGTAGCAATTTGTATGTTAAATATAGCATTAACCACATGATTGATTGAAGATGTTGCGAGGTAATGTCAGGTGCGCGTGCGTCGTAAAATTAAGATATTTCATTAACGTATATTCTAAAGCGGCAAGTTTGTTGGCGGAACTTAGGCACAAACATACAGTCTTTTTACACGGAGTTATTTTTTACTCGCAACTTATACTCTGTCATCTCATAATTTTAAATTGTACGTAGGGATTGCAGACGATAAACAGGATTATTGGAGGCTTGCGTTGGTTAAAGGATTTAATATAAGTTTCAATCTATATATAAAGAAAATGAGAACAGAACCACATGCTACTAGTTTTCCATACTATATAGGTGCTACTTAGTTTTCCTAGGTTTAAGAAAACTTCTAACCTCATCATTTTAATTCTTGTAAAGACAATTTGGCTATGGCATTAGTTCCAAACAACAAACCAGTTTACTCACATAAACCCTATCTACACTTTATACAGTTTGAAAACTAAATCTCTGTTTTATAGAGGCAAAATCCACAAAATGTGATCAATGATTGCTCTTTATAAAATGGAAATATGAAATGTCATTACATTTTCAGTTGAATTATAACGAATGGGTATTAAATGTTTTACTCCAATTATATTTAAATAAAAATAACAGCCACAGGCAAACTTAATGAACCTTGTCTGGTGGGTGTACGAATTTAAATTATACTTAAACAGTTTTACAATGGACTTAAATAAATTGTATGAAATATCATATTCTGTTACTATTGAGAAAGATGAGAAAGACAAGAACACATAACCCAATTTTATATGGGCTTCGGCTATGTGTCCATGTCTCACCAATTAGCCTCAATTAACAATGACAACAAACTTCACTAATAGGTATCTATGGTTTCAAAATAGAAAAAGGTTTAAATGATTATTGGTGATTAATGATTAATGAGCATACATATAAGATAACTGTCCTGAATTTTCCTTGTCTCCAGTTGGCGACACGTGGAGCTTCCTCCAGACATGCTGCCTAGTCTTTCTGAGCTGTGTTTAATATGAAGTGGTGCTCATAACAGCTGATATTTAAATTAAAATCCTCCACCATCGCTGATTTGGTAAATCAGACTGTTCTTGTGTAGTACATCGCAGAACTCTATTATACCCTCAAGGAAGTGGTAAGGTTAAAAGGAAATATTACAAGAAATCAAAAAGGGTTAAGAAAATCCTGAAATAATTTTCCAATTACAATAATAAGGCTTAATATCACCACGACGGTAAGTATCACTTACCTTCCTAAGCTTCCATTTAAATGTGAGGCATTCTGCTACTTGATAAGGTAAAAGATGATCCATTAAATCATAGCTTAGCTATATTTTAGATAACTTATATCGTCTTATTTCTCTGTTTGGGCCACAAAATTTAGTTAGCTTCTTCCAACACACGGGAATCAAGTCTACATAGATTAATACTTCTTAGATAGGAAACTCCCATAAGTACCAATAGAACACTGAACGCCGATTGACTGTTGCGCACTCTGAATGTCGAGGAATAGTACTAACTGAGAGTGAAATTTGAATTTCGCTCTAATATACCGTTCGCTTAAAGTTAGTGGGAAATCTGTGGTTCTTTCGGAAATTATAGTAGGCAGATTGAAAAAGTGTTAAACCGGGACTTTTTTATTTCTATATTAAATAAAGTCCTAAATTTGTCACTTTTGCTATTTGCGTACTTAATACATAATTTCTGAATATCTTGTTTAAGACCCCTCCTTGAATTAGTCTTGAATAAATGTCAAGTTGCATAGAATTGTTTATTACTGAGATTTCATGGTTTCAAGGCTGAACCCAAGTATTTAAACATATTGGGTCTGTTAAAAAACCAAGGCAATCTGTATCTTTTGCTATCCACAGATTTAACATGGTTTTCTTAGAATCCATTTCTCAATTTTGATGTTTACATTTGCACTTATCATTATCACAAAAAAGTTAATTGCAATAATTATGCAAATAAAATCTTTTATCTCAGTTCTTTTACAACAATATAATTCACTACTTTTTTAGAAATGTTCCTGTATCCCACATCTCAGCACACCCAAATGAAAACTAATCACAGCTGACACGCAACAGGCTGAACTAAACAACTTTTGTGCGAAATATGAAAACAGATCACAAAAATCTTCACAAAATTTGATTGATACAAGTTTTTCCGCAGAAGCAAAAAAAAGGTTATGCAAGCTAAGGAACTATGAAAAATTTTATATGACGCATGACCGCATTTTATATGACGTAATGACAGTCCGTGCATATTAGAACTTTTTATTAGGAAGTAAATAAAAGGCGAGTTTACTGCGAAAACTACCGACGAACAAGATTTATTTAAGTAAAAGCAACCATGATGGTGCAAGAAAAAATTACACATACAGCTCACGCAGCTGATCATGACACAAGTCATACAAAGACAAACCAGAAAACATTCCAGATAACGACAACAAATGAGTACATTACTGGAATGTGCAATGTTGCCACGTCCCTAAATATTTTTTGAGATAATATATTCAACACCCCCACTATCTCAAAGAATAAACAGTATTCAGATAATAGACCTAACTTGTCTGCAAAATACATATGCTTAACTCTAGGTAACTCCTTTGTTAAGATGTCAGCTACCATTTCATTAGTCTGCTGATACTTTATACTAATCATATTGTTTGAAACACACTCTCTAACAAAATGGTACCTTACATCAATGTGCTTAGACCTTTTATGAAATACAGGATTTGCAGCCAATTTATGAGCACTTTGATTATCACTGAAGATAGTCACAACACCCTTGAAATCAATAAGTTCACACAGCAAATTTTTCAATTAAACTGCTTCCTTTGAGGCCTCTTACTTAATCTAAAATGTATAGTATCCTTTAGGTATCTAAGTTTTCTTTTGGCACACTGCCAATGATATTCGAAAAAACAGTTATTAAACTGACTTAAGTAATTAACTGCGAATGTAATATCCGGCCTAGTTAACACTGCTAAGTACATAAGTGTTGGATATCAATCCAACAATAATTAATATTAAATATTTTTATCCTTTTTTAATTATTTTTTCTGGATGTTTAAATTGGGAAATCATAAGATGGTTCTTTAATAATTAACTATTTTATTTAAAATACATTTTTCCGCGAAAATACGCACATTGTTTTGCGGGCTTGTAACCTTACTGACCTTGCGCAATGCAGGCCAAATGCATTGCCAGAAATTGGAAGGAAGTACGCAGTAGTACCTACACATACTTGCAAGTAGGTTTTGTAAAACAGCTAACCGCTAACAGCCTATACATATTACATATTACTATACATATTAACCGCCGGTGATTTTCCTGCAGTAATTATTTAACGAATTATATTAAACTTATAATAAAGACTTAAATTAAACTTTACCTAAAGTGTGAGTGCCTGATATGGAAGGAACGATGAAATGGTAGCGCTACCAAGCTCGACTTCAACGAAGCAAGGTAAGCCATTATGCATCACTAATGTGCGTTCGAACATTCCTTGAAAAAAACGAAGAACCATATTAAATCTCAATCTATCTCAAAAACCTAATACAGTCCACTAAATCAAAAGTCTGACGACGACAATAAGACTTCTAATAAGTCTTTGATAGGGTAAATTACTCATATCAGAATTTTCATTATTTTCTACCTTTTCCACCTTAGCTTCTATGGGAGTACCAACTACTTTACAATTTTCCACACCAAAATTTTTCAAAACCTGATTTACATAATCTGTTTGATCTAAATAAATAGTATTATTTTCATAATCCCTTGTAATTCTAACCCCCAAACACTGTTTGGCTTCGCCCAGGTCTTTAATGTCAAATTCCAACCCTAATTTTAATTTTAAATTGTCAATTTCCCTTAAATTATTTGAAAAAACAAAAAAATCATCAACATATAATGCCACTAAGGTTAACGAATTTTTGTCCTTCTTTATAAATAAACAACATTCATATTTTGATTTACTGTATGCCAGATTAGACAAAACTTCATTCACCCTTGCATTCCATGCTCTTGATGATTGCTTTAGTTCATAAATAGCTTTTTTTAAATTTATACGCACTACTTTTATTATCTTTCATAACAAACCCCTCTGGCTGTTTCATAAACAGGCTGTTCAAGAAAACCGTTAAAAAAAGCTGTTTTCACATCCAGATGTATAATTTGCAAATCTAATTGTACAGCTAAGCTTTCCAACAATCTTAATGTAGAATGCCTAACTACAGGTGCAACACTTCACCATAGTCAATTCCAGGCTTCTGTACACAACCTTTTGCAACAAGACGTGCCCGATATTTCACTTCTCCAGTGTCACTAACCTTAGTCTTAAAAACCCAGTTGCATGGAACCACAGTTGTCGAATTTGGTACACAATCAACAAGTTCCCAAGCGTTATTGACTTCAAAACTCTTGACCTCCTCGGCCATGGCTTCCCTCCAAAGTTCAGCATCTGCTCTACACATGGCTTGCTGATTAAAATTGACACCACCGTCTTGTACACAGGCATAAGTTATATAATCATCATAGTGTTTTTGTTTTATTGGTCTTTGAGATCTTCTCACTTCTAAGTTCTCTACATCAGATTGGACAGTGTCATCAGCTCCCGGGAACACAAAATCCTCATCACTGGTAGAGTCTACAGTGTCATAGTCGTCCTCTGAGTCCTCAGACTCCATTACATTCCCATTCTCCTGATTAGCTTCAGCCTTCACTGAATCTCTGGATTCCTGTGGTTCACATAAAATATATTGCTTGGCTGGTGTGTTGATCTCTTAAATAACAACATCTCTACTTATGACAATATTCTTTGTCTCCGGGTCATACATCCTGTAACCTTTTATATGGTCACTAAAACCAACTAAGACCATTTTCTTCGACTTTTTCTCCCACTTAAGACGCTTCTCTTTGGGGACTAAGACCATTCCCTTGCTGCTAAATATGCGGATCTGACTCACATCCGGTTTCCTGCCATGACATTTTTCAAAAGGAGTAATTTCAAGTCCTGACACTGCCGATCTGTTCCTGAGATAAACTGCAGTAGCAACAGCTTCTGCCCAAAAAAGTTTCTCAAAGCCTTTTCAACTAATGTACGGTTCATCCTTTCACTCATGCCATTTTGTTGTGGACTGTAAACATTTGTTTCTTGATGCAAAATGCCAAACTTCTTATAAAAAACCTTAAACTTGTTGCTATTAAACTCAGTTCCCTGATCAGTGCGGAAAATGTTAATCCTGCTGCCCTTTTGATTCTCAACAAAATTTTTAAACTCTTGAAATTTTTCAAAGGCCTCATCCTTGCTCCTTAGAAAATAGACAAAAGCCATCCTTGTAAAGTCATCCTCAAGTATCATGAAGTATTTGGAGCCCCCAAGAGATGTCAGTTCCATTGGACGACATAAATCTCCATGTATTACCTCCAATGGACCATTTGCTCTGTTGCCTCTGTGACTAAAGGGTAGTCTACTTTGTTTCCCTTCACAGCAAACCTCACACAATTCATTAGGCTTAACCATTGACCCCTTAAATTCAAAACCTGTGACTAAACCGTTTTTCATAGAATTTAAGTCTTTGTAATTCAAATGCCCAAAGCGCCTATGCCATATTTCACTTGATACTGCCAAACCTGCTAAATTAATCTGGGAATTCTTAAAATCAAGCTTAAATACATTATCCACTAATTTAGCTTTGGCTATCAGCTGACAATTTTTGTTATATATGTCACACCCTTGATTATGAAACACAACTTTGTTCTGATTTTTAATAAGTTGACTTACCGACAATAAATTGGTCATCAATCCCGGTACATATAGAACATCAGAAATTTTAACAGCATTCTCCCCATTAGCTATTGTTGCACTTCACAGGCAAATTTTCCTTCATGTTTTTGAGCCAATCACTCCTTGATGTGAGGTGAACACTGCAACCCGAGTCCACATACCAGTCAGAGTTGTTAAAATTCCCCGACAAAAAAAACTACATTAAAAGCATTGCTTAAATCACTATTATTTCTTTTAATTTCTGAACACTTATTCATAAAATGCCCTGTCTTTTTACATTTAAAACAGGTCACATCTTTAGTTTTTGGTTTAACACCATTACTACTGCCACCTCGATTTCCCTTGCCGAACCACTTGCTGCCAATATTACTTCCAGAACCCCATTTGGTCATTTTGCTAAACGAAGAAGTTGCGAAAGCACCACCAGATGACTGACGTGACTATCAGCGCACCTAGGTGCATATCTAACAACCTAGATTTTATGGAATCTGCTGTAATGTCAATACCTGTATGTTCAATTGCAATAACCATTGGTTCATACTTGTCAGTTAATCCAGCTAACATCAAGCTGCCTATTAACTCCTGACTGAGCTGAAAACCACTTCTTTCTAGCTTTTGTGATGTGTCGATTACCTGGTTCACATAATTTTCCATTGATTCACAACAATCAAGCCTCAATGAAATTAATTTCCTTAGTAAACCAATTTTACGTGCAAAACCTGAATCCTCATAGAGTCGCTTTAACTTGTTCCATACATCCTTGGCAGAGCTACTATCTTTTACGTGAATAAATAGCGAGGAATCCAAAGTTAGGATCAATTTTGCCTTGGCCTTGCTTACTAAAACGGTATCAGTTTCAGATCCATCGATACACTTCGATAATCCCTCTAAGACAAACACATTATCCAATCTGCATTATTTTCCCTCCCAATCAACTTTGGCACATTATTCAGATAGTTCACGGCCATTTTTTCGACACTCGCGATTACCGTTTCTATTCTACGCCGACACGACCAACTAAAAAACACGATTGAAATGTGGCGACGGCCTAGGGCTGCGGCCTGGGCCCATAACCTGTTAGAACTTTTTATTAGAAAGTAAATAAAAGGCGAGTTTACTGCGAAAAACTACCGACGAACAAGATTTATTTAAGTGAAAGCAACCATGATGGTGCAAAAAAAAATTACACACACAGCTCACGCAGCTGATCATGACACAAGTCATACAAAGACAAACCAGAAAACATTCCAGATCCTTTGAGATAATATATTCAACAGTGCAGCCTCGGTAAAAGCGGTAGGTTAAGTAGTTTTGCATTCTTGGCTCCATCTAAGGATCGAGGAGTAGAAGCTTTTTACTGTTCCGTAGCCTTCAATGCCCATAGATTAATACTTCTTAGTTAGGAAACCTCCACAAGAATCTATAGAATACTGAAAACTCGATTGAATGTTGCACCCTTTGAATGTTGAGGAATAGTACTAAACGGAGACGAAAATAAAATTGTGCTGTTAAACAAAAAATATTCATAAACTGTATTACTATATTACAAAAAGAGGTTATATCAAAAAATTCACAATAAAAATTAACCTTTATACATGTTTAGTAAAACATAAAAAATATAATAAATTGTCCAAATTCCACAATGTATAAACTTACATTAATTTAATTAGAACCTTTATTGTATCAAGAACAGGTCAATAACAATGTAATAAAATCCCCAAGAAATTATCTTCTACTCAATTCATCAATAATGTTTCAAGCTATATATTATATAGATTAAATAACTATCGACAATAAGCAACAAAAGAAGCAATAAGTCAAAATTATAACTACAGAAACCAAAGATAAAATATCACAAGATGTGTTATTATATTTAAAAAAAAATTCTAGCAAAAAACTGACAAGTTATTTAATGAAAATTAACAGTTATACGCACTTGTTGAAACATGAAATAAAATTAAAAAATTCGTCCAAAATGTATAAACTTACAAGTTAATTAAATTAGAAACTTGTATGAAGAGCAAAGTTTGCAAAGTAGAATTTATACAGAGTGTTGTAATAAAATCACCAAGGAATTACCAATTGCCAACTACTCAATTCACTAGTAATGTTCCTTAGTAAATACTCTAAATTATATAACTATCAATCAATTAGAGCAAGAAGAGCTATGAAAAATGGCCGCATGTATGTATTTTAGTTAAAATTATTATTAAAAATATTTGCTTTATTTACTTGGTAATTGAAAATAATCAAGAGCCGTCTTTAACCATCTCGGGACCGCTGGCACTTTTGTATTTGAAGACCCGTATTCCGATTTGTAAAAATAGCAAAAAAGGCAGACATTTTTGTTAGAATAGTCTATTTAAAAACAGAATATTAAAACACCATATATACACATAAATAAGTAATCAATACATAAATAAATAAAACGGCAGCACGAATTTTTATATACAGGGTGCTGCAACAGTGCGTCGGTCTTCCATAAAGCCTAAAAGAAGTCTTCCCTAAAGCCCAAAATGTTGGGACCTGATAGCGCATATCTGGAAAATATTTAGATCGACTACCAGCATAGGTGGTCATTAAATGTGTGGGGTGGAATTATTGGAAGCACCATTATCGGTCCCTATTTTTTTAATGGTCATCTCAATGGAGAAATGTATCTTCAATTTTTACAAAATGAACTGCCTAGATTACTTGCAAATGTTCCATTAATTACTAGAAACCGAATGTGGTTTCAACAGGACGGAGCTCCTCCACATTTTTCTCGAAATGTCACTGAATATTTAAATGTAACCTTTGAAGAAAAATGGATTGGAAGGAATGCACCTATTAATTGGCCAGCCAGATGTAATGGTATTTACTGGCGCTTTCTAATTTTTCTATCCCCTCTCGATCTTCTGGGTTATTTATAAAGTTTGTAGTTGGTTATCCAACCATTATCTCGGGCGCCACCCTCAAGTTTAATGTGGATGAGGGACCACGGCCTATCGGGTAGCCTTTAGACAGTGGAGAAAGTAATCCAGGTCTTCTGTATGAGTAAAACAATAGGCAATATTGCATCAAAATCACATTTATTCATCCCAAAACCTAACATGTCATCTCTTTGCTAACACTTCTCAATAAGCCTTACATACGGCCAAATTCAATACGGTACGGTGCGGGAAAAGGAGGGGTGCAATGAAGAAAACCCATGACGGTAAGCAAAATGTAAAAGTGGTACGGTAATTTATGGCAGTTAATGAACGGATCAGATAGAGCCCAGAGAAAATAAAGTATGAAACGGTCGGTATTAATCGGAATGGTAAGCGGTAAGTCACCCACAGGATAATTAAGCGGTCTAATCCAAAAATCTCATCCATTCTTCTCTAAGAGACCAACATACAAAATTGACGAAAAACAAATAAACACACAAAGTCACGGTCTCACAACATGTAATTCAACGGGCTACACGTGTTTCGTTCTAGTTAGAGCATCATCAGATCTAGTTCGCTCTAGTTAGAGCATCATCAGATGTAGAAATACGTGTAGCCCGTTGAATTACATGTTGTGAGACCGTGACTTTGTGTTTTTATTTGTTTTTCGTAAATTAAGCGGTCTAATATAAATGCGGTCGCTCGTAACCTTGTCTGTTTAAAATGTCGGTAGACGCGGTCTTAATTATGTAGGTAGAAGATGACAATGCTGTCAGGTTGGAAATAATGGGATAATATCCAATGCAGGGTGATACCTCGTAACGGTCCGACACGTAGCCCCCTAGTACTTTTTAAGGAATACACAGTTACCCCGTAACGGTCCGGCACGCAACCCCGTGGACACTAGGAATAGGAAAAAGGGATTTGTCTACCTTCTTACCTATTATACTTATATGCTGACAACAGCGGCGGAGTGAAGGAGCTGGCAGCGGCGGAGCGATGTACGGTACTGTGGGGCTTACCTCGGTCGGACTGCCACTCAACGGACTGCCGGGACTCAGCGGACTCAACGGACTGCCGACTGCCGGTCAGTGCATCGCGTTATATAGAGCACGGACATGCGCAGTACTTAGTAAAAGCGGTAACAGTAGTGGTGGTACGGACACGAACGGTACTGAGGTATTAACGCGGTGATAAATTAATAATTAACACGGTCGCGCGTTTATTAACAAAATAGAAACTTTCCTAACTTTACTGGGCAAATTTTAGTTGTCAATATGAATCTTGAAAATTATTAATTTAAGTTGGAAAAAGAACCGAGAAATTCTATAGATAAATAAGAGAATTACAGAAAATTTAGTAACTTCGTTACACAGATCACCTGACCTAACAAAATTAGATTTTTCTTTATGAAGTTTTGTAAAAGAAATTGTTTATAGTAGAAATCAACCTACAACGGCAGTAGATATGGAGCAGAAAATACGGGATGCGTTTGCTCAAGTAACTCCACAAATGCTACATGAAGTAGAAAGAAGTTTTCAGGAACGTATTAATTTATGTTTTGAACAAAACGGAGGACATATTGAACACTTAATGTAATAATAATAAAATGATAAATATTTTTAATATGCTTGTTTAATTATTATCGTGAATATTTTAAAAACGACTAAAGATAGCTAATATGTTTACATAATAAAAAATGTTCATGTATTAAATCTTCATTAAATGGATAAAAAATATACAGGGTGTTCCATTTAAAAAAACCGAGAAATGGAGCTTTGAAATTCGTAAAATATGATTGCTAACTACGAATACCCTGTATATGACAGAAGCAAACAATTTAAGTCAAATCTCCATTCTTCTAGAATCCCAATTAAGTCCAATATTGACATTGAATTAACATTTCTAGTATCAAGATGAAATTAAATGATGTAATGATTTTTAGATTTTTTTTATAAAAAAATTATTGCAGTCAAACTGCGCATGACAAAGCAGCCATATTTAGCGCGTATACTAGGTAGCCTAAGGCGGTCTTAAAAATAAAACAAGAAGAATGGCATTCCATTTTAAAAAAATGCTGTTTATATTGCCCTACTTTTTTGAAGCACAATGTATACTTAAAAATATTTTCCAGATATGCGCTATCAGGTCCCAAACATTTTTTAAGAGGTTAGAAAATTTTAACCTAATTTTTTTAGGCTTTATGGAAGACCGACGCACTGTTGCAGGACCCTGTATAGACACATGAGGCATATTTCTGCATTTCTGATGAGCAAAATCATTTATTACCTCTTCGAAATCAATATATTTCAAAAAGTCATTTTCTATGCTCATTAATGATAAGTTATTTAGCCTGTCTTGACGCAGAGTGTTTCTTAGTTCATTTTAAATGGTAACGAACTTGGAAAATGAACTTTCAACACTGCAATTTTTTGTCATTAGGCATAGGAAAATTCTTACTGATATATCGACATTTAGAAATATATTTATGATTCCATCTCTGCGTAAAATATTTGACAACTCGAAAATAGTTATTTCTTGGCTTTTATTGTTTTAATTTCTTTGATACTTTAAATATTCTCAATATATTTCAGCAAAGTGTCAGCATTTGTTACTGAGTTCGTTTCATTCAATCGTTAGTAATTCAGACAGAAATCCAAACGGCTTCTTCATATGACTGAGACCTTTGTTTTAGGTTAGCTGTTAAAGTATCAATTGCCGGAAGAAAATATTTTAACCTTAAACTTTTCTTTACCAGATAAATTCACTGACGTTACAAGCTGGCCCGTCAAAAAACCTAATCCGAAAACTTCCACTAATTTGTCTTGTGAGAAAGGTTTGTATTTTACTGGGAATTTAGCTTAAACGAAGTATTCATACCTTTCAAAATAATTTCTTGTGTTCTGGCTTTTAGCGTTCTCCAGTTTTTCCAGCTTTTTCATGACATAGCGCTTCGTTTTTGATTTCTACTGGTTGGTTGTTGTCTTCTGCGCCATGTTTCCCAAAGCTGTTATATATTTAACGTAACTAACATGCAATGCGCACGCATGTTTTTTAAGTGTTCAGCAAGAAAGGCATCAAATTCCCCTATAATAAACTTTATGCGTTCTAAATAAATTAAGCGTTTTGTTGAGATCCAAGAAGCTCATTGTATCCGCGAAATAAAAGTCCTTTGTCCCGAAAAATTTAACTACTGCTACAACTCGTTTTAGTACGCTTTCCCAGTAATCCAGTTCTACTGTATATTGAGCGCGTATGTTATGTGCTATGCTAATAGATTTTCTTCTAGTAATGTATGTTATTGTGGATTGTTTACGTCCTTAACTAGTTTCATGTTCAAAAATAAAATTGTTAATGTGCTCCATTCATTACATCCAGAGGAAGATTTTTCGCTTGTATTAAAAGTGGAAAACACACAACAGAAATAACAAAAAACAGATTTTGTCGACGGAGAGGATCATTTATAGGTATACCATTTTCTTTCTGCAATTTGTCCATTCTTTAAGTTACGATTAAAAATATTTTATTTAAATTTCTTGGGTTTATTTTAAAGCTCGATTTCATATAAGTTAGAATAATAACTAAAAACTTCTGAGAAATCATTATTCTTTTAGAAAGGTTCTGAACCTTTACAAATCCAAAATTCACGATTTTTTTTTTGTAAAAACTGCTTTTAAATAAATAGCTTTGAATCTGATGAAACTTATGAAATGGGATCAGAGATTCTTTGGTTTATGTAGCACTTTCTCCGGTTATTTAATTATTGAAGGATTATCGTAGCCGTAAAAAACATTTGTTGGCATTACTATCATCAGTATCACTGTTTGCTTGTTCATCACCTTTTGTGTTAAATAATTTTTTTGATTATTTCTAGCCTGAAAGCAATGCAAGTGACTTGTTACAAGAGACTTTCAATGCTGGATTTCTCTAGAGTCGATATAACACAACAATAGACGTGACACCAAATAATACCATATTTTTATGGTTTATTTTATCATAACTGGTAAGGTGTTTTTTTAATTTCAAGGTATTTACCTAACAAATGCGAAAAGATACTCACAATTTACGCATGTGTGAGGTACAAGATTTGTACTACAAGCTCTAAGAAAAAAATTTTTTTGAGCAAAAAAGGAATAAAAAAATGTTGATTTATTTATATTAATATTGTAATAAGTCTTATTTCGTTAACTTCTAGAGCGTGGTACTTTACCGCAACTAAATGAGTGCGGTGTTAAAGGCGCGTATACATTGAACGGGACGCGTACGCGATACGCTTTCGACACGCCAAATTTGTGCAATTAGTACCAGGATTCAAGAGGCGCGCGCGCATTGTGGTGTAGGCACTTTGCAATCGATTTTCTATCGACGATCACAAAGGGGCACGCTGGTTTCAATTAGTACGGTCTGTAGCATGTTCGATGGAGAAGGATTCAGAATGATCTAAATAAACTATTTTTATTATTAGTAATATTTTCTTGTCATGTGGGCTGAAGAGAAATAACTTGTCTTAATTGAATTATAGATACCCAAATTTATCAGATCCTAAAAATAGGGATTAACGATTAACGGACTAAAGCAGAACTTAGGGAATAAGAGCACTTTAAAAATTCGGAAAAAAGTCAATTTTCGACCTCGTTTTTGAGTCCAAGAATGAGCTCTAAAAATGCGATATCTCGGCTAATGTAAGAGGTACGTTGGATTCGGGAGAAGCAAACTAAGACAAACCCGTTAGAATTTTCCCGATAGTGCCCATAGAAGCCGAGATATCAACCTCCATATTATTACTCAAATGCTAAACTATACTGAAGCTTGTTTGCACTTGCTTCAAATAAAAAATTAATTACAATCGATAAAATTGATTTGTTGGTAGCGCGTGGCAGGCGCGTCTCTCCTAATGGATAAAAATTGCGCGTAGTAAGCGCGCGGTAATCGCGTCACAACTAAAAATTCTACCAGGTGCGTTCCATGCGCGTCCCGTTCAATATATACGCGTCTTAACATGTGGAAATTCGGTCCAGAAAGTTTGCTACATATTGTTGCTGTCGCAGCCTTAGTTAATTCTCATTTTATAGAAACTTCTAAAACTATAAAGTAAATAAAAACTTATAGTTATGACAACGAAACAAGTTTCTCTTTCTGAAAGCTATAATTATATATATATACGCACAATCACATCTTTTAAATTATTTTATCCAACATTCTTTTGTTGGTTGTTAGTGCTTGATGCCTAAAAAATGCGAGAAAATAGAGCCGCATTTGGCGTGTTGTAATGTTGGGTTATTTCCATCAGGACAGTTTCGGGGGTAGCACTACGTACCCTTATTAATTAGATACAACTTGTTCTGTTCATAGCTCGGAATATATTCAATTAACGTTCATCAAAAAATACAGTTGCCGAAATAGTCATGGTCATCAATAATTTAAGTACATTGAATCGATAAGTAATGCATACACGTATAGATCTACTTATTTCCTAATATGTTATTATTGCAATTTTGGAGTATTATAATTTGGTATGGCTTGAAGGTGTCAATGGCCTCTTATATTATAACAATGAATCTGTCGCAATTGCTTCGCTTAATTATTAAACATAAGTGTCTATTACAGTGTGATATTATTAAGAACTTGGTGCTATTTGGCTCATGGAGTCACGTACCGGGTGTAAAACTAAGAGAGGTCGCCGGCCATATCTGAGTAACTACTCATCGCACAGCGTAGGGAAAAAAATATTTCTAATAAAAGCGGCAAAGAGAAATTGCTGGAAATTATTTAGAAGTTCGTACGATGACCGCTAGGGGGCGTAATACAAGATTGAAATAGAAAAAATTGGTTTTATTAAAAATATTCAAAGTAAATCCTAGAAAAGAATGCTGCCATTTAAAAGTATTATAAATTCTAAACATTTTTTATTTCAAACTTTTTTCTTTAATCTGTCAAATAATAGGTGGGGGAAGGGTTGAATATTTATATCTAAAATTTTTGATAACTTTTGATTGGCTTAACCAATTTTAACGAGCTTACTTTTGTTTTCAAGAATAATTATCAGGCTTTTATGTGGTATAATTACTTAGACGACTTAGTGGTTTTCTTAAGCGCTAGAGGGCGGTTTGTGTTATTTTGGACTTTTTCAGCGATTTTCTGGCAAATCGCTTAAAAGTTCTAACAAAATTCAGATGTTCGCGGCGAATTATATCGTATCATTCCTCCACTTTTTTTTTTTTTTTGGTAAAATTAGGCCATTTAAAAAAAATTGTAAAAATTCGCAAAATTTTATGAGCGGTGCTTGAGCAATTTAAGATCCAACCCAACCCAACCCAACCCAACCCAACCCAACCCAACCCAACCCAACCCAACCCAACCCAACCCAACCCAACCCAACCCAACCCACCCAACCCAAACCCATCCCATCCCATCCCATCCCATCCCATCCCATCCCATCCCATCCCCTCAACCCACCCAACGTAACCAACGCTCCCAACAAGGAGCTTACGCTTACGGGTTGGGTTGGGTTTGGTCGAGTTGGGTTGGGTTGGATTGGGTTGGGTTAGATTGAATTGAATTGAGTTGGGTTGGGTATATCTATGGTCTGTGCGCAGCGCCTGATGTTCCCCTCGCGGCGATAGAGAAACTGAACAAACCAAAACACTGCAGACATACTCCCAGAGTCGACAACCCATTTGATAGATTGATCCATGCGACTGTCATTTATGCAAAAAAAAATAGCAAAAAATTTAAATAAATCAGTTTACCTCTATTTGTGAGTACTTCACATTGTTTATAAAGAATCTATTAGCAAAATACACCTTCCGCCACTTTATTAATTTTTTCCACATAAAATTAAGCTATTTAAAAAAGAAAACCGGTAAAAATTCTCCAAATTTGACAAAAGCCGCTAAACGGTGGAATCGTATTATTTTTAATTCGGACCAAAGTCTAAAAATTACCAAAATAATAATACATTATGGGTGTCTTTGGTATGTTTGTTGCACGAAAATAACAGATTTAGTTACAAGAAAAGGTAAAACAGTTTTTGTGAATTTATTTTACGCATAATACCTAACATTTCACGTGACTTAAAAAATATAGAGTGAATTCGCCACTTTAGAGAAGGCACTTATGAGTCAGCCACACCGGGGACAAGGCTGAAGATGCAGAGTGACAAAATGCAGTAGACGACAGAACTGGCAACACCACACCTAACCTCAACTTAGTTGTAACCTATTTGTTGACAAAACTAATCGAATAAAGGGTTATTCTAATGACGTTCTTCTATTCATGTCCCATAGTGAGTGATTTAGTGCGTGATAACACCCTCTTCGTGATAAAATTTGGCTTTCCGCTACTCTTAGTCAAAAATATATATTGAAATCTACCCATTTTGCCAAAAACCCGACCATTTTTCGTTATTTTTGACAAAAGCTGCCAAACTGCAGAATTACCCACCATACTTAATTCCTCACTTAATTCAATAGAAAAGCTTTGTCGGTGAGACATCAGTAGTGAAATAAAATCGTAAATTTGTTGCAATACATGCAGCTACCTTGACTTGCCATATTCTGACTGAAACGTCAATGTCTAAAATTTAAATGTCAAACATAACCTGTAATAAAAAGACAGTGACATGTTTACTTTTGAAAAATCTATAATGGCCAATGGGCACTTTTTAGAATTTACCATTAATTCATCGGTTGAATTAACCCGTTAATCAAAAAAAAAATCGGTAGATCTCAGGTTGCCGTTCGGTTACTTAAACATTCGGAAACGCTTAGGTTGATTTTCCTAGAATTTTTCTGACAGTTTGCAGCTTTAATAAAATCGATTTCTGTTTATGTTTATATTTTTAAATTCTTCAAAGCAATGGTTCGATCCCTATTAAAATAAAACATTTTTTGAAAACATCTTTTTTTATATTTTTTGTCCTTCCATAATTGTATTTGTTTTCATTCCTTTTAAGATAATATGTACTGGACGTGATATTTGGCGTTTTAAAGTCCATATTTTAGTTAATAACGATACACGATGGCGTAAACTTATTTTATTTTATATTTTTTTATTTATGTTAGTGTTAGTCAGTGTGTGGTTTTTGTATTTAGATAGGTATGTCTTTTCTGTTAATTAGCATTCTGTTCTGTATCATTTAATTTTGATAATTTTATGTAGATCTGATGATGCCCTAATGCGGCGAAACGCGTAACCTTTAATAGACGCTTGATTTATGAGACAGAGTTTACTTTGAGTTTACTTTCTCCCTCCTTTGGTTAACAAAACTTAGCCGTAAAAATGCAAAACTACTTTTGATGAGCGTTTTTTTCGTTTTTTTGTGCACTACTCTGATATGCGCGTTTTGACATAACTCAAATGTTTGGGGCTCTTAACAAATTCTTAAGTAGAATTTAGCAATCAAAAAGTTAGTAGACCAAATGAAAAAATTTAAAACTTCTTTTACTTAGCTTTTTAATAATTAAAATCAACACAACTATGTACAGTTAAAAAATAAAATTACTAATATTTTAATTAAATAACAATAAAAAATAAAATTCAAGTAAAAAAACTGTGATGGAGTCGGCTCGATGGTGCTCCTTCAAAGCAGGAGCCCTGGCCTCAGGCCCATGCGTAAAGATGGCACTAAAAATAATCTAATATAAGGATTTATTTTAACACAAATTGAATTAAATTAAATCATAAAATGCTACACTGATTTAAAATACTTGTAGCGTCACTCGTCGCTCTCAATCTGAACCCTTTAAACAACGAGAAAACACAGACGAGAAATTGAGAACAGAAACAACGAGAAATAGATTTTTACGCAGTTCTACCCAGGTGATTTATATACCGCTTTTACACACGAAATTCTCAGTTTTTCATCTTCTGCATCGAATTTTCTTGCTGAAGGCAGTAATTTGTAAAGTTTTCTCATTTTTACATAGTGCTATTCCCACCTTGCTCGAAAAACTTCATATCCTTATTAAAAATGACCATCGTTCATCCCTCATTTTAACTATTTTAACAATAATTTCTTTAATTCCAGGTGAAGTAATGGACATAATGGCCCTTATAAACTCCTCCATCACTTTCATCTTGTACTGCACCATGTCCAGACAATTTCGCGTCACGTTCCAAGAAATGTTTCAAATCGAAAAAATCACCCGCTGGATGGCACTAAAGCGGTCGAGTTCGAAAGTAACTCAGGAGGAGAACGGGGTGGAGACGAAGATGTCGTTGGTGTAGACAGTGCGGCCGAAAGTTCAAAGTGAATGTTGTGCGGTCCCTAATGGCTGACGTCCGTTAGGGGTTAACTGTGTAACCAGTGTAACTAGATTACCGAAGTTATGTCACACTGTGATATTAGTTCATAAGCTTTTTAAGAGATTTATATTTAATTTTTGTCAGAACGTCCATGGTGCATTATCAAGGGCGTATCTGATAACTTATTTATAAATCATGCTATATACATTGATGTCCGTGGTAAATTATAGAAGGTATAAAACGTTTTTGAGGTAATTTTGTGAAGAGAAAATAAATATTTATTCGAAAGACTCTTTACAATTGACATAGTAATAATTTTAATTTTTTCTATGTAATAAACTAATTTAAAAAATATAGTTGTCTATCTGTCAGTGTTTTTTTTATATATTGAACTCATATCGTCGATATAATAAAAAAAGCAAAATGAATATGAAAGCAATATCAATATGAACATTCTTTTTTGTTTAGGCAATAAAACGTCGATGGTATTTAATGAACGTGTAAGCAGCGTCTCCCCACTCGACTTTTTTATTACTTTTATTTATTTGGGCGTGGCAGATAAATTAGCTTTTGAATTAAATTAAAAATGATGCGCTATTTTGTAATCTACCGGTTTTTACATTTGAGATTCTAAAATGAAATAAATGATTAGCAAAATTACTTGTTTGTCTCTTTGTTTTAAAGTCGATGATTTTATTATATCATGGAGTTATATATTAATTTGTCAGAATATCGACTGTTTGGTGATACAGGGCTCGGGTTAAGTCACCCCTCTCATACTCAAATTTTGACTCCCTATTATAACTAAAATATTTAACACGCCTCCATTTTGATTTTAATTAATGACGAAATATTCTGGAATTTATCCGTTTTTACGTTAAAAAAATATTTAAGAAACTAAATAACGATTAAGATAAAGAAATTCATCGCTGCCATTTATTAGAAAGTCGAAGGTTTTATTATACAGTGGAAATGTCAAAAAACTCTTCTAAAAAATGTTTACATGGCTTATATGGGCTTAATTTTACATGGTTTAGAAAAATGCATCAATGATATCTGTCCACCCACACAACATTTCTTCGTTATCTTTGTTATGTTTTCGTTATCTATTAGTCAGAATGTCGATGATACAGTGGGTGGATCCAGATTTCTTCCATTCCCTTCACGTTTTGATTCGTGGATGTTTTAAATTTGGACGGAGCTTAACAGAAAAAATGACAGTTTAGTATTTCAAAATGGCAGATGGGCGCCATCTTTTAAAAAAGTTTGTAATTTATATTGGCTATCAACATAGCTACGGACACTTTATTTGAAGCTGCACCGAATAGTATATCAGACCTAATTGAGACTGACATGAGGGGACTGACCTTTCCTCACGGTCCAGTTGTTCACGCTGTCCAGAGCAGTTTGCATTCTTTCTTTCACAGTTCTATTAAATTTTCCTTGGACTAGAATGACCAAGTCATCTGCAAGTCTCAAAGTTCTACAGCTTTTTTCCCTTAGTTTTAGTAGCAGCCCGTTTACCACCATGCACCACAGGATAGGTTACAGCACATCTCCCAATGGACATCCCTGAGTTACAGAGGCTTCCAGAGTTCAGCAATTTGCATCTTACTGTTCTGCTTCTGAGCATGCAGTCTATTCACCTGCATGATCTCGCGTCTATTCTAAGTTCACCTGCGGTCTTTGTAATAAACCCGAATGGTCTATTGTCTAAAGCTCTTTTGACGTCTAGGTAGGCAGCTAGTAACACCTCTTTGGTTTCCATAGTTTTCTCTACCATAGTTATGAGCCTATGCACCGCTGTCTCTGCCTGAAAGAGTTGGCTTGAGAATAATCAGTTTTTCGAGACTTTGGTATGAAAGTAACCCGTACTGGCCTGCATCTCATAGAGATATATCCATAAGCTAGACTGGCGCCTAATATCTCAGTCAGTTTATTTATTAATTTATCTGGACTTCCTTTATCATTATTGGAATAATTCCATCCGGGCCAGCAGATTTGTAGGGCTCAAATGAGTTTGATAACCCATTCCTCTCGACGTGCTTTTTATTGACGTCGTTCTGTACTGTCCTGACTGCCAGTTATATTGTCTGGAACCCAGCAACTTGCACCCAAAGAAGTTTGGTAAGTGTTTCTTTTCCTGTGGTTGTATACTCACCATCCCCAGTACGGAGCTAATCGTGAATGCACGTGAATGATCGTGGAACGCTTTCCAGTTCTTTACAGTACTTCCTCCAGTTCCCTGGAGTCTCTTTTTGTCTGCCTATTGAAATCAGTTAGATGTGTTCTATAGATTTAAATAACGCGTTTTGTATGTAAGTGTAATTTTTAAATTATTAAAGCCGCTAATTCGCCATCTTCAGAGCTGCTCTGTGACAACACGCGAAGAAAATTACGAAATTACCTTATATAAACAAAACAAAGGTAAGAACACAAAGTCACGGTCTCATCAAATCCATATAATTTTTTTAAAGCTACACGTGTTTCGCTCCTATCGGAGCATCATCAGGCCTAAAAAAATACATTAAGATATTTTTCACAAAAAGAACGCTTATAAATTATGATAAAACTCATTACCTAGACCTACACAGATTATATTACAACTAACAACAAAAGAAAAGCAAGGTTAAGTTAACAATTCCCACTATAGATAAAAATGTATGCTTAAAAAATAAAAAATAAAAAAGTAAAAATATCCGCTCCCTGAGTTAAAGAAAAACCATGTGAGGAGGCCAATAAATTATTTGCAAACGCCGATTTAGTTTCAATCATGTCAGTATCCCTGTATAGTTTAAATGAAGTCAATTGGAACACCACCAATATATTTGGCAGGTGTCTGGTTTGCTATCAAAAATAAAAGCATGTTGACAACTGGTGTATTTACAAAACGGTCACCAGCCAAGTTAACTGGTGTTGTTCCAATTGACTTAATTTCAACTTTACCCGTCCACCAAACTTGTATATTGTTCTTTTATTCTGGTGGAAATTTTTCACCCCGATTTTCCTATGTAAATGGCATTACAGTCATTACATCTTAATAAATATACCCCTGATTTTGAAAAGAAATCTGCCTTATCTATTGTACTAACTGCTGCCTTTTTAAACTGTTTGTAGTTTTAGAAGCAATTGTGAGATTTGTAGACTTGAAAAACTTTGCAACTACTATGTCATATAACTATGACTATTTTCATTATTAAGATGGATTAAGTTGTAAGTAAGTTTATATTTATTTTAAAATTTAGAATAAAGGCGATTAATTATATCAAGTGAAAAACTATTATTAAAAGCAATATGTTTAATTATATTTAGTTCATCAAGGAAAGCTTCTCTAGAAAGGGGGATGTTGAAAAGGCAAAAGAAAAGGGAATTAAAAGAGGCAAATTTGTAGGAATAAGGGGAGTTTGAGGAGTATTGGATGACATTGTCCGTAGTGGTGGGTTTGCGGTAAATCTCAAATTTAAGTTTGTTGGTATTTTTTGAAACAAGCACATCAAGAAAAGGCAACCTTCCATCTCTTTCTTCTTCAATGGCAAACGAGATATTTGCATGAAAAGAGTTTATAGAAATGAGGGAATCCGCCAATTCTAGATCATTTCCATTCCATACCACAAAAATATCATCCACGTATCTCCTATATACAGTGAGAAAAGCACCAAACTTTTAGGCACTTTTGATGCATTTTTATGCATCATTTGACGAAAAGGATTGGTGTCAAGTATGATAAATTCTAAACATTTTTTATTTCAAACTTTTTTTTTTAATCTGTCAAATAATAGGTGGGGGAAGGGTTGAATATTTATATCTAAAATGTTTGATAACTTTTGATTGGCCTAACCAATTTTAATGAGCTTACTTTTGTTTTCAAGAATAATTATCAGGCTTTTATAATTACTTAGACGACTTAGTTGTTTTGTTGAGCGCTAGAGGGCGGTTTGTGTTATTTTGGACTTTTTCAGCGATTTTCTGGCAAATATTAAATACAACGATATAATTTTTTTTACTTAGGCTAAAAGAGCTTATAAAAACATAAAAACTGGCGCAAACCACAACTCGATATCTTATTTTAGTCCGAAAATATTAATTAAAATGTTTTTAAATAATAAAAATAAAACTCCAGAACTCAAATTTTTGTAGTAAATAAATTGTTTTATATCTTTAATAGTGTCTTAGATGCTCAATCTGTTTTCCTTCATTTTCAATCCACAGTCGAGGTCGTTGCGTCGTTGACAGAACCGCTGTCTGAATTTCTGCTCTGGGTAAGAAATTTATTGCATTACGTATTTGGTCCTGCATGTCGTTTTGTGTTTTGGGTGGGGTGACAAAAACTAAATCTTTAATCCTCCCCCACAGATAAAAATCTAGAACAGTCAGATCTGGGGATTGAGCAGGTCAAGGAAAAATACTTCCTCTTCCTATCCACAAACGATACTGCCTGGTTAAGTATTGACGAACTTGAACTGCAAAATGTGCAGGGCAACCATCATGTTGGAAAATTATTTGCCCTCTTGTTTCCAAATCAACATCTTCCAGTAACCCCGGGAGATCATTTTGCAAATAAATTAAATACACATTACCAGAAAGTATTTGATTGAAAAAGAAAGGACCAATAATTTTTCCGCCACTAATTCCGCACCACACATTTATAGTCCATCTGCCTTGGTGTTGAGTCTCGCAAATCCAACAGGAATTTTGTTCTGCCCAATAATGCAGATTATGCAGGTTTACACCACCATCACTGCTAAATGATGCCTCGTCCGTACAGAATACCTTCGAGATAAATCGGGTATCTTCTCTTACCATGTTCAACAGCCAATAACAGAAATTGAGTCTATTATCAAAGTCTTTTTCGAGAAGCGCCTGGTGCAGAACCACGTGATATGTAGGAAGTCTAAGTAAAAAACAATAAATATAAGATAATAGGATGCTTATTAGTGTTGTAACAAATAAAAATAGGTACCTGTGCTCTTTCAGAATATTTTCTACTGTATCAAGGGACACTCCCAATTCCCTAGAAATATTTCGGATGCTTATGTGAGGGTTTATTTCAATATAGGCCAAAATATTTGTAACGTTTGCCTCTATGCGCCCTCGCCTTCGTCTTCGATGAATATTGCCGCGAATAATTTCAATATTTCTTAGCCTGGTAGTTAAACCGGTAAAGACTCTATGATTATAGTGTGTCAGGATATCTTTGGGCATATATACGGGCTGCAATGCGTGCATTTTGCATTAACTCAAAATACACTGCTAGCATATCAAAAGCTTTGTCTTTGAAGGTGGTAGACAATGGTACAGTGAAAACATCTTGTCGAACTTGCATTATCTTATTTATTTAATGTAACACGACGTTTACACTTGATAACGGTTGGAGATACTTACCAACCGAAACGTCGTGTTCAATGCAAGTTCGACAAGATGTTTTCAAAAGCTTTGTCGTTTGGAATTACGTTTGGCATTTTTAAAACCTTAAATGAGTTCAAAATCTGTCTTCGACGTTACATTTGACATCGATCATAAACGTTTTATCATGGCTCCGAAAATATTTATCAAATTCATTTGTTTCCAAAGCTTACTTACTATTGACTATGTGACGCAATAATGCCAGCGCGGCGACAGATTTCATTGTTCAAAAACATTTTAATTTATAATTTCGAAATAAAATAAGATATCGAGTTGCGGTTTGTACCAGTTTCTATATTTTTTTATGCTCTTTTAGCCTAAGTGAAAAAAATTACATCGCTGTATTTAATATTTGCCAGAAAATCGCTGAAAAAGTACAAATTAAAATAAACCGCCCTCTAGCGCTCAACAAAATAACTAACACGGCTAAGTAATTATACCACATAAAAGCCTAATAATTATCCTTTAAAATAAAAGTAAGCTCGTTAAAATTCGTTAGGCCAATCCAAAGTTATCAAGAATTTTAGATATAAATATTCAACCCTTCTCCCACCTATTATTTGACAGATTAAAGAAAAATGTTTGATTTAAAAAAAGGTTTAGAATTTATAATAATTTTAAATGGCAGCATTCTTTTCTAGGATTTACTTTGAATATTTTCAATAAAATCAATTTTTTCTATTTCAATCTTGTATTACGCCCCCTAGCGGTTATCGTACGAACTTGTAAATAATTTCCAGCAATTTCTCTTTGCCGCTTTTATCAGAAATATTTTTTCCCCTACGCTGTGTGATGAGTAGTTACTCAGATATGGCCGGCGACCTCTCTTAGTTGTACACCGGACGTACACGAAAAACTGTTATCCGTATTTAAAAAACAATTAAAAACTGGAAATGAGAATTTAACAACTAAATGCCGAAATATCTCATCTCGTCATGAATAGAAAAAAAAAACTATCAACACTGTTACTGCACACCAGAAATTATCCTTCATTGTATGATTCTGCGGACAAACCCACCCTCCCCATATTGGGTTCTGTGAAAGTAAAAACTCAAAGGTTCTTATCCTTTAGTCACGTGGTGGTACATGATGTTACATTTTTGAAGAAGTTTGGCACAGTCAACATTAGGTTCAATGCGGGATTCTGTGTGATATAACAATATATGATAATACTAATATACGATCTTTACTGGCAAATTTCTCAAATTTTAAAGAGTATGTTCTTGATTTTAATATAGATATTTTAGCAGTAACTGAAACCTGGTTTCACTCAGGAATTAATAGTACTGATATTAATATTACTAATTATAATATTGCGAGGCAAACGAGGCGAGGGGGTGGTGTCGCTTTTTACGTAAAATCAAATATTAAATTTCAAGTTTTATGTACAGTAATGCTTGATTTTATTGAATACATTTGGATAAACGTTACTTCAGGCAATAATCACGTCATAATAGGAAATATCTACAGGCCACCAAATAGTAATTTAGATCATTTTTTTCACACGTAGAATATGTTTTAGCCAACCTATACATGCTATCTAAAAATATAATATGCACTGGCGACTTTAATATAAATTTTCTAAACTCCACCGATTCCACTAAACATTTATAACGAATCACTTATGGATACTTTTAATCTTGCTCAAATAATTAACGAATCTACTCATATAACCTCTACTTCGATAACTCTTATTGACCTTATTTTCACAAATTTTGAGCATATTGGATTATTGAAGACGCTAGGGTCCAAAACGTCTCCCTATCTGACTATCTTCCGGTATTTAAAAATTAAATTTCAAGAGGAAAACAACAACGACCAGTAGGTTTCTCTTTTCGTTCTTTTAATAACATAACTCTTACCAATTTTCAAAATGACCTATATGCTCATTACCTTGGCATAATATTTACACTATGAATGATATAGACGACAAAGTAAAATTTGTTTACACTACACTAAAACAATATAGTTTTTTGATAGGCACGCTCCCTTAAAGGTTTTTAAACGAAATAGAAAATATAAATATGCTCCCTGGATTACGGAAAATAGCAGAAATCTTCAAAAATTAAGAGACAAAGAACTAAATTTAACGGTAATTTATCTTTCAAGGAAACATGAGCGGAGCTAAAAAAGACCTAATATTAAAAAAAAATAAGCAAAGATGCATTCCAACGCATCTATCTAATGTTAACAAAATAAATAACTTTTTTTCATTGACATGCACTAATCCTTAACAACCAGACCAAAATCTACTTTACTTTCATATAAATAATCTTAAAAATAATGCTCAAAATATATTTAGTTTGAAGGTAGTGACAGAGGAAGAGTTAATGAGAATTATTTTATTCATAAAAAGCAAAGCATACGGATGCCACAACCTTAATATTACAATGATTCAATTTTGTTGTCGATTTATGATTCCTTTTTTACTTCACATAATAAATGAATATTTAACTAAATCATATTTTCCAGACATGTGGAAGTATGCTTACGTCACACCTTTGCCTAAAATATCGCAAACTAAGGAATTAACAGATCTGCGCTTAATAAGCATTTTCTAAAGTATTGGAAAAAAATTGTAGATATACAGCTTCATGTTTTTTTAAATGAAAAAAGATTTTGCCATTAAAACAGCCAGGCTTTTGAAAAAGGATATAGCTGTGCTACAGCTATGGCTAACGTAACTGATGATATCTTTCAAGCGTGGGATAAGAATAAATTTAGTGCTCTTATTTTAGTGCTCTAGGCTATACAAAAGCTTTTGACCTCATAAGTCATGAAATTCTTTTATCTATCTTGCATTATATTGGCTTCTCAAATTGTGCAGTTAAGCTTTTTACTTCTTTTTGAGTAATCGCGGACAGCAAACAGTTTTGAAAAGTTCCAAATCTAATACTATACCTCTATTTGTGGGTGTCCCTTAAGGAAGTATATTGGGACCACTTCTTTATACAATTTATACTTGCCGATTTAAAGACTTTTTAAAAATTTGTAATTACCATTTGTACGCCGACGATACTAAGCTTTATTTTCACTTTAAGGCCAATAATATAACATCTGCAAATCAAAATATTAATACCGATCTCCAACATCTAATTACAGTTTCCAAACAACATCATTTAAAAGTAAACCCTGCAAAATCGTCAGTTATCTTATTTGGAGGACATAAAAGCCACATATCTAGAATAAGCGAGGAACTCAAAATAAAAATAAATGATCTTCGATTTCGTGAGCATATAACTGATCAATGAAAGTAAGCTTATAGTACGCTTAAACTTATCTATAACCAAAGAAAAGTCTTAGGTCAAGACTTACAAAAGCATCTTTGTGATTCTTTAGTGTTATCCAGTTTCAACCATTGTGATATCGTGTATGGACCATGCTTAGATCAAGTCGACTCTCGTAGAATTCAAAAAGTGCAAAATGCATGCCTTCGTCTTATTTTAGGAATTCGTCGCCGAAATCATATGTCTCATAAGCTTAAGGATATAGGATGGTTAAATATGTTCAATCGTCGAAAATTACATTTTGCTTCCCTTAGTTACAAAGTTTTAAAATTAAAAACACCTTCATATTTATACAGTAAAGTCCAGTTTCGAATAAATACTCACCACCGACGCTTTAGACAATTACATCTACTAACTATTCCGCGACATAGAAAAGAAGTTTTTCATATAATCTCGCCAATACTGTTAACTCATTAAACATTTCAAAATTTGTCTTACCCTGTGCTACCTTTAAAAAAACAAATTAAACAATTATTATTCTCTCACCAGTAAAAAAGAAAAAAATAATAAAAATAAATATATACAGTGCTTTCATTTCAAAAGGATCCACCCTTAATAACTTTCTAAAAAAAAAAACACGTCAAATTAGATATACAGGGGGACGTTTAATTATGCATTTACTGAAGTTCTGTCAATCACCTCCTTACCTCCAGCTAACCTCACTTTAATATGTCAAATGGGAACCCCCATCGTGTGATACATCATAGTAAGCAGCGTAAAATTCTCTATTCAACGGTACCAAAAAAAAATGAAATCGGTGAATGTGTAAGCAAATAGTTAGCGAAAATGTCTAGAAATAATGAATATTTTATTTACGCCAAACTTTGGTATGTCAAATGGCTACCCCATGGTGTGATACATTATTTTAAAGGGCATTCATTATGCTATCAATGGTTGTAAAAAAAATAAAATTGATTGACCAAGAAGCAATTAAAGTGTAAATCGGTAGAGTAGAAAAACAAATTTAATTAGTTTAACAAATTTATTTTATTAAATGTTCAAAATGCGCGCCGTTATTAGCAAGACAATAAAAAAGCCTATTTTCAAAGTCCTTACGAACATTGGCAAGGGTCTGCCCGCTAATTTCTCTGCATTCTTGAAATATTCTATTTTTTAAATTCTCAATACTCTCGGGTGGGGTTTTATAAACTTTGCTTTTTAAGTAGCCCCAAAGAAAATAGTCTAGTGGGGTTAGGTCCGGAGACCGCGCAGGCCATTCGATTGCACCACGTCTGCCAATCCACTTTTCTCGAAAATTTTCATCAAGCCACTCTCGAACTACCAAAGTGTAGTGCGCGGGAGCTCCATCCTGCTGAAAATGTATATTATTTTCATTCAATAATATAGCACCATGTTGATCTACTTGATTTTCCATAGATTAGATGATGGAAGGGTAAATTGCATTTTCTAAAAGGTTTAAATAAATTTCGCCAGTCAAATTTTCTTCCAAAAAAAATGGCCCGATTATTTCATTCCCATAAATTTCTGCCCAAACAAGAATTTTTTGGGGATATTGGGTATGGCCTTCCCGAAAAACATGCGGATTTTAATTATCCCAGTATCTACAGTTATGTCTGTTCACCAGGCCATTTAAAAAAAAGGTCGATTCGTCACTGAAGCAAATGTTCTTCAATAAATGGGGATCGTCGTCAATTCGCTGGCACATTACTTCACAAAATTGAATTCTCCTATGAAAATCATCTTTTCCGAGTTCATGAAGAATATATGAATTTTACAAGGAAAGAACTTTTTTTTTTAAACTTAATGTACGGAACCAGTGGAAATATTTGTTAGTTTTGCGCCCTTTGGTATAGACAAAGTTGAATCCATAGCAAATTGTCCTAGTACTTCAACTTGGCATGCTTCATCGACAACTCTATTTTCATATTTTTTCTTATTGCAAATCGATCCCGTCTCTTCAAATTTTCGTATCAATTCTAATACGTATTTATGGCTCACGTTTTTATCTTAATACCTTTCATTAAATGCTCTCGCGGTTCTGCGAGCACACCGATCTTGAGCTCCATAAAGGAAAATTATTTCTATTCTTTCGGCTAGCGTATACACCATTTTATTAACTAAAATTGAAAAATTGCACGCGTCAATCTGACAGTTTTAACAATAATAAGTCGCCTGGTTTTAAAAATGTAAGGTATTGCAGTGTTTTTTTGTACCTATTAGGTAGGTTTCGCAAAAAATATAAGTGAAATAAATACACATACAAAATTATAAGACTGCAAATATTTTTGCAAAAAATTTGAAGACACTCTTTTTTCTCGCAAATAACGGTACACATTCTTTACTTAAAAAAATAAATAATTTGCTTGAACTAAATGTACTGTTTGTTACCACACATTTTAACTTTTAAATTGCTTGTATTTTTTTTTGATCTATTATAAAAAATGTAAGAATTTTAAAATTATGTAAGTACCACACTAAAACTATTCATTTAAAATATCAAAGTTTGGCGTAAATAAAATATTCATTATTTCTAGACATTTTCGCTAACTATTTGCTTATTCCGCTTATACCGATTTAATTTTTTTTTTTTTTTTTTTTTTTTTTTAAGAAAGTTATTAAGGGTGGATCGTTTTGAAATAAGCACTGTATATATACAGTTATAAAAAGTTCCTATGAACGTATGTCGGGAGTTGCTTTGTTTCTGAGATACAGGGCGATGAAGGTTCAAAAAAATAACGGTATTTTAAAAATACTATAACTATCCTTAAACCGATTTGGTTGAAATTTGGTGCAATTATTTGAAGTTATACGCTTATTTAGCTGTAACTAGATTGAAATTATTAGTCTTCAATAAATTCTAGTTGCGATCCTATAGGTTTGAAATCTTGAGTTTAGTTGTGGGATGGGATCGAAAGAATAAAAACAAACGTCACTTTATGTTCTGGCCAGAACATAAAGTGACGTTTGTTTTTATTCTTTCGATCCCATCCCACAACTAAACTCAAGATTTGAAATTATTAGGTCCAGTGGCGTGTCAGTGGGCACCACATGCTTATTGTTGAGAAAAAAACAAGGCCAATAATTGTTTTGCAGCTTTTTATTTATTTTTGTATTTAAGCAACTAAAAATACAACTTTTTCGTATCTTTATATTATCTTCATATCAGGCTTTGTTTTTGAAAAAAAAATATAAGTATCTTTAACTCATTCTAAAAATTATCCATGGACGACAACATGAAATAAAAACCAATTAATTCGATAAACAATTTCGACCCTAAAGTACATGAGCAAAATGTCCACCCTCCAATACACGACTTTTTGGTCTCTTGTGTCTTGTTTACTATGATAATAAACATTCAACTTCTACGATTTTTATTATCAGATTTTTGAAATACAACAAAATAACAAATACATTGCTTCTTATGACAAATAATTGGCAAGTCCATTCAGGTACCTCCTTTGTACCTACCTGCTTTGGAGACCAGCTGACAGTGATAGAATTGCTCTAAGTAAAATTCAGCTGTTAATTAGCAGTGATTCATTACTCCATCATGAATAATTTTACTAACCATGAAATGACCGACATGCACTTTATTTATGGATTAGCAAATGGAAATGCGGAAGAAGCAGGAAGAATTTACCAGGACAGATATCCTAACAGAGTAATTCCATGTGCCCGACTTCCAACTCCCGACATACGTTCATAGGTACTTTTTTTCATAAAACGACCTAACGATTCATCCTGTATAGTTTCGTACCGTAGTTAGGAAACACCCTGTATATACATTTTTTTTCTCATTCGTAATCTACAGGGTGTTTGGCGGAGGGTTAGCCAAACTTGGTGGGCATATAGATAGGCTCAGATAGAAGATATTTTCTTAATAAACTTGTGTTCTAAAAGTCTCGGGTTTTTTTATATCATTGATTTGTGTTATTTTCAGGATTTTTAAAAAATTAAATTAATTACAGAATTTACTTCTCAAAGAGATCTTATCAATGTGTTTTTATACATCTTTTATCGATATCCCAATGTTCTATTTGCTCTGTTGCAACAAGGGAGAATGTGATGTCTGAACGTGAAAGTTAATTTAGTGTCAGATAAGAGACCCAAAACCGTAATTAAATTAGTCCTTTGAATAAGATTACCCTCGGAGTGATATGCATTCGGTAGCGCAGTATTTAATATTTTAAAGTGTATATATTTATATTTATTGGCATTGAAATGCATTTTCTTAGTTTTATTTACATTTATCTCTGCGTACATTATGTATTCACAATGCTAAAAACAGGCTAATAAGTCATTAATAAACAAACTGAAAAATAATTGTGCAAAGTGTGCATGCTGCGCCACACCAGATGTTACATTAATGATTTTTGATATACGCTTGTTTATTGTTTATTTTGATAACTTATATTCTTCCACACAAATGATATTTTACCCATTCCAACATTATCCCATGCATGCTATACCCTGCGAGTTTCACCAGCAAAAGCCAATGGTCCATCTTATCAGAGGCCTTGGATTCCACAGCGCATCCCTTACCCAAGGCTCCGACAATATAGTCAGGGTATACCAACACGTTACTTGAGACCAAACGCTGATTCTCATCTATAACATTCTTGAAAATATTTTTCAATTAATCTAACCAAATAACTAACAAAAATGTTTCCAGACATCAGGGAAAATTCCTGATGCCTGGAAAGATAGTGAGAGATTAACCAAGGCCATAGCGGCTTACTTAAAGCAAAAGCATCATTTCCGAAAAACATAGATGTTCCGAGAAACCCTCTGACCCAAGACCCTTTCTCAAATCAATCTGAAGAAGCTTTTTAAAAATATCTGTAATTTGAACTTTATATGATCCAATACCCGCACTAAATAAATCACAAGAATCATCAGAAAGTTGGAAAGGCTGAGAATCGACATAATATACAGAATCAAATTGAGTTGCAAACATATTTGTTATTGTCATATTAGCCAGACTAAATATACCCCAACTTGATGGAATCAAGGATACCATGATACTTAGTTTTGGAGTAGATGTATTTTCAAAAAAATGTTAGATCGCTTATCAGGCTTTGTTGAATATTAATTGAATACACAACAAAACATTCTCGAATTTGAGATTTACAGAGTTGTCTCAGTTTACAAAAAATATTATAATGTAATATTGACTTACTAAGTTTGTATTGCTTGTGGACTTTCTTTTTTATCAAGATAATAGACTTAAGCTTACTGCTATACCATACTAAAAAATTATAGCTATCTTTTATAAAAATCTTTGATACATATGCATAGAGTTCTATTCAGTGGTTTAAAATTTGATAAAATATTAACACATCACCATTAAATCATTTACTATGTCGTAAATAATAGATTCTAATTTCTAAATTTGACATTTGTATTAAAACTTAGCTCCAAGGGGGGATAAGGAGAATCACATGGAGTAAGACTATTATCTGCAAAAACGCAAAATACATTAAACATAAAATAACATTACTGGCACTATAGTCCCATTTTTAACGGAATATATTGACCACTAATACGAATTTATTACAAAATGCTGAACAAAAGTAATGAACTAACCTACACCTTCCCTCTAATTTGCAAATTTCAAAATTAATTATATCTTACTATATAAACAATAAAATTTAGTGAATCAAATAACTTATACTATAAAATCAGGATTAACACATCATTAGCAAAGTAGCACTTAAAATTAAAAAAAGGGGAGATAATAGGACATAACGTCTGGCTATTTGCAGTGTTACATTAAAAAAAGCATCTGAAGAAGATTTATCTCTGAAACCATAACAATTGGTCTATATATTTCGTTAAAAATAGGGCTCTGATAAAAATTCAATCAGTGCCTCTATGAAATTTGTGCAAACCCCTATTCGGAGATCTGCAAAATTTCTCGAGCCATTGACCGTTTATAAATTTGACATTGGCTAAATATAACTGGACCGGTGTTTGTTCAAAATTATAGTATAGTATCTAGTTTTAATAGAAGTACTTAATCTCATAGAGATACTATGATACTGTCTAATAACAAAGACTTCTCGGCAATAATCTCTTCAGTCTAGTTTCGACTCATTCGGTATTAGAGAAAAAAGTTTCAGTCTCAAAACAATCCTTCGGTATTGTCATGCATATTAACTCGCCTGCTAGAATATCTAAAATCAGTTCTACTACTATACACGCAAAAGAATCCTGCTATCTGCAAAGAATATGCGCTCATCATCATACTTAAAAACATTCTCAGACAGTGCCTTCTTTTATGATTATGTATGTCTTTATAGAAAAATTTATCAGAATACCATAAGGGCTGCGAAGGATACTTATTATAATAAGAGGCTAGCCAATGCGGATAATGTTGGCAGGGAAACATAAGCTGTTGTAAATAACTTAAGAAATAGGCCTTCTTCGTCTGGGTCAATCCTTACTTCACCTGATTTCCTTAATAGTACTAGCAGAGCTTCGCAGTACAATAAATAACATAACACAAAACACCATCTGGGACAGATGGGCTTACCCTAAAAATGTTTTCAAATCTGCCAGAATGTACCTTTAAATCCTCTTACGAACATAATAAGTAAGTCATTTCAAAATGGAGCTATTCCTAGCTGCCTGAAGACGGCAATTATTATTCCCCTACATAAAGGAGGTGATAAAGAACAAATTGCACTCCTTCCCATATTATTTAAGATCATTGAACAAATGTTTAAAAAAAGGCTTCTATCTTTATCTCTATACCGTAGTCTGTACAGAAAGACAATTAAAGCAGCAAAATCTAATTATTATAGGGATCGCTTAAATATGTCATCAAATAGTCAAAGAGAGTGTTGGTCGATTATTAATGATTTTAGACATTGCCATAGAAAAGTATCTGAACCGGATTTAAGACCTGACATTTTAAAAGACTATTATTGTGATATACCTAATATCTTGCTCAAGGGCATTCGTAGTAACATTGATCCATTACACTATCTTCAACAAGTTTAGTGTCGGTTGAGCATTCATTCTATTTTGTCTACCCTCTCTAAGATAGTTGAAAAACTTGCAAAAAGCAGAATTTTGTCCTTTTTACATCATAATGGCATTTTGTCTGCAAATCAGTTTGGATTTCAAGCCGGTAAAGGGATGGTTTTTGGTCCGGACTCATGATGCTGTTTTTAGCTTTTTGGAGAGCGTCTATGTGTCCTTGAATTCTGGAGAGTCATCGGCGGCAGTGTTTTGTGATCTATCCAAAGCATTTGACTGTGTGGATCATGGAATAATATTATCTAAGCTCGATAAATATGGTTTTAGGGGCGTAGCGTTGCGATGGCTTGAGTCCTATCTATCAAATTGTACTCAGAAGGTTACAGTGTCTGGGCGTTTGTCTGCTTCTAGATCCCTAAAATGTGGCGTTCCCCAGGGTTCAATATTGGGACTACTGTTATTTTTACTGTATGTGGATGACTTGAGTTCATTAAAACTGCGGGGCAAGGTGGTTCAGTTTGCTGATGATACCACCATACTATGGAGCCATAAAAATTCTGATTATATTAAGACTTGTATCCTTGAAGACCTTCAGATTTTATCAGGGTGGTGTGCTTCCAACAGGCTCGTGTTTAATGTAAGAAAGACGTCTAATATGGGGTTTAAGTGCGATGTTCAGGGTCTGATGTTTGACGAAAATTCCCTGTTGCAGAATAAAGAGTACTGCAAGTTCCTAGGAATTACCATTGATGGTCGCCTTCGGTTTGAAGATCATATTTTACATTTAGCTAGGAAATTATCTTCTGGATGTTTTGCAGTAAGAATGGCAAAACAAGAGCTGGGAGGGGTGGTTGCACGTTCAGTGTACTTTTCACTTATTGAATCTCATATTAGGTATAACTTGCCTTTTTGGGGTTTAACCAATAAGGGGCTACTTAACATTGTCTTTGTTATTCAAAAAAAAAGCAGTTAGATACCTGTGTTCTGCTAAGTTAAGAGATTCTTGCAAACCCCTCTTTATTTCTGAAAAAATCCTAACTCTTTTTTCACTCTTTATCTTAGAAACAGCTGCTCTTATTCACAAAATTCCCAAACTACCCTCTGACACTGGCCATTTGACTCGTCGTGTAAATGATGTTCACCTAACTTTAACCTTGGACATGTTGGAAAGTTTTTTTTCTCTAGTTTTGTCAACAAGTTTACCTTTATTTAGTAATTGATTGATTTATTTAGTTATCTTAAATTCAAGTATGTTAAAAAAGTTTTGTCTTCTTGTGTTTAATTTTGTTCATTGTTTTGTCAATTTTTGAAATTGTATTTTTGTTTTGTTTTTTTAGCTTGTAGGATGCTCGTACACAAGATTATTCTTACGTAATATAGCACATTTTCTTTCTTTCTTTCTTTTTCTGGTTAAATATAAAATGAACATCCCCATCAATTTAGTTTCTTGAGTAACAAATGTACCAATGATGCTGTTTTCCATTTTTAGTAGAGTATACTTCTGTCTAAACAACGATCAATAGACAGCAACAATTTTTTGCGATTTCTCTAAAGCTTTCGACTGTGTAATATCTTAATTATTAAATTGGAGCACTACGGGTTTAGAGGAACTTTTTTAGGTTTAGAATTCCTTAAAATGCGACCTGCAAAGCGATGTCTTATCCAAAAACTTAGCTTGCATGTTTTGCACTTATGGTATGGGTTTTCAGGGAATTAAACTTGGCAACGTCCTGATTAGTATATTACGCCCTTTTTGAGTCACATCCTCGATATGCCCTTCCAGTCTGGGGTTGTTGTGCGACTCAATTTGAGCGAATTTTAAAACTACAAAAGAGAGCTGCTCGTTATTTACTGAGACTAAGTAGTAGACCTTCATGTCAAGAATTCTTTAAAAAATTTAAAATATTAACTCTTTTGAATCTATTTGCTTAGTTCGCAAGCATGTGTCAACAGTTCCCGAAAGGCCATCTTACAATTACGCACTTAGGAATGGGTAGCATGATCTTTATTTTCTAACCCCAGGGTCAGAGTTAGTTAAAACTATATCGTATATAATGCAAAAAAATGAACAATCATCTTCCACTTGAAATCAAATCCATATCATCTTAGGCTTTAAAATCACACTTGCTGGAGAGAGCATTATATGCAGTGAACAGTTTTTTGTTAATAAATTTTATCAGAGTTATAAATATTTATTTATTTAAACTTTTTACTTTTTTTACTTTTCTCCCTTTTCTCTTTTTTTTAATTTTGTTGTAATAAGCCTATGTACTAAACTTATATATTGTGGCCGCGTACAATAATTATTTTATTGTACAAAGATTTATAGTATAGTATGTATATATATTTATTATATGAGTATTTATATTTTGTTTTATGTATTGTAAACTTTTGTTTTGTTTGTATTTTTTATTGTATATTTTTTAGATTATTTTATTAGCTTTGTTTACAAAATTGTAATTTTTTTTTGGCAATAAAGTAGATTATTATATTATTATATTTGAGTGTTTTGTGTGCGTGTTAATACTTGCCAATACGGGAAATTTTTAATACATAGCAGTAGAACACCAGTAACGATTTTTAGCTTTATTGAATTGTAAAAATTTCTTTGTAATCAAATTAATAAATAATATTAATTATCTTACCTAATTGAAATTCATCCGATGTTAGCAACAAGTGCCAGGAACAAAATCTCGAAAAAAGTGGCAATATTGAATTAGATTGACTCTTGTTACCCGGAAATAGTCATGTACAGTGCTCGTTGACATTTTCCACGTCCAGACGTACAACAGATCCAACTGATCCTAATAAAAATAATTTAATCTTTAGTGCACATAAAAACAAGTAAAAATTATAAGGTAAGAAAAATTTCAAACATTAAAAATATATCCTACCTGATGCTTATTTTGCTGTTCTCAAAAAATGAAATGCACAGAATCGAAAATTTCCTTTTGCATTTTCTACAGAGAAAAAATGCTCTAATGACAAAACGCACACCCTCCGACATCGGCGGTTTTTGCATCGCAACTCACGCCTCACCAGTCCGCAGCCTCTTCATTAATTGAAAAGTTCTTCGTCGCTATACTGTGTAATAGTAATCATTTCTCGAGAGTCCATTGTCGCATTTCCATTTTATTAATTTATTTTTTAAATCTAATTTTATTTAACACTAAACCAGTACTATCACTAATCAATTAGTTTGATAAGAATTTAAATTATTTTAGCGAGTTACTATTTTGGTTTCAGAAAAGAATCAAAATACCTATATTTAATGAAAATTAAAATAACTATAAGAAAATAAATATATTGTGATTAAACAAAATACAAATATTTACGTATAATCACAGAACACAAATATAGAGAAATGCGTATTGCCTAATGGTCAGACCGAAATTCCATTAACAGCTCTATTGACGTTGATGACAAGGACGGGGGCGATCGATCATTTTTGGTGGCGTGTGGCGGGAAATTTAAGCCTGATCTATTACTTGATAATATTAGAATTTGAACTCATTCTCAGAATTACAGAATGTGATAAATAAAAAGAGCGTGAATAATGAGAGATATATTTAAATAGAATTTAATTTTATTTAAAAACTAACAATACGCTTATCAGTTTAAAAATACCCACATTTTGTTAAAGTTGAAAATTGCGGAAGAAAAATAAACTAACTATTAATAAACCTGTGACTATTGCATATCTCAGACATCCCTCATAATTTTCTTCAATAATTAAAGCATCAACTAAAGTATTATTTGATTTAAATTTAGTTTTCAAGAAATTGCTTATTTAGGACATTCAAATCTGAACTTTAAAGATATTTATATATAGATATTTACCAATAATTATAAATTAATACCCTAGGTATGGAAGCAAATTTTAAATAAAAGAACAAAATTTGTTTTTTAAATATTTTATTTTAAGATGAATTGAAACAAATTTTACACAAAAAAACACCGGAAATTAAGACGCATGAAAATACATTCTAAATTAAATACTGTAAACTGTAAGCATGGTATTAATTAGACCTTTTATGTATGAATATTGAATTGTTGCAGGTATAAAAAATATTTTTTTTTATTAACATTTATAATTTTAATTATTTTTGAACTTTCAGAAAAAAATATCAGCTTTTTTTTATAAGTGTTAAAAACATTATAAGAAACACACCTAAATAGAAAAAAATTAAACCTATATATTTTTTAACCATCAAAAAGAAAATAAAACAAAATATAAATTCTTATAACAAAAACAGAATGTACTATTGTATGTACCTATTTCTTAAATATAAATCTCCTCATGGTGAATAAATTAATTAATAATGACTAGATATAACACAAATACATATGTACAAATTAATAGGCATGTTTTTTTTTGTTTTTTATTTTTTTTTAACGTAAGCAAATAAAAACAAAATATTAATTTAACAAAATAAATAAATAAAATAATTATTTTTTTAAAAAAGTACTTATAACTTTAAAAGTTTGCATTATTGCCAAATTCCTATAGGGTGGTTTTGATTAGTGAAAATAACGTAAAGATGTGATATGCCAGTGGGTTGTCTCACGTAAGTATGGAACATGAAATATTAAGACGGGCTAAGAACCTTTTATTCTTAAGAAGAAAAGAGTATTTGTCACTATGGCCTGTGCTAGTTTCTAAACCGGAGAAATGAGGGTGGGAGGTGTACGGGAGGGTCGATAGCTTTTCCCTCCTATCGTAATTTTAAGGCACGTGGAAGCACCTTAAAACCAAGAGTGGACTGTATATTTTTTTCCTTTTCCATGATGTGGTTACAGAGCAGTTGTGGGATTCCAAAAATGACGATTCGACACGACTACTCGATATGACTGATTTTAAATAAAATTTTCAATCGTGAGTGTCTTGCGGATTGCCTAGTTTTTAACGATTTGTCGACGACACGCTATATACACACGGCTATATCGTATGCACCAGATGATATAGATTCTTCCTTATTTATTACGTGTATAATGTGTCAGCATCCGTTTTTAAACGTATTTGTTTCATTGATTATTTACCAATAGTCATACCAGGTTTTCATTAGTATATCAAGAGGCTTTCTTAAACACATCAACTAATAGATCTAATTCGACCATATTTTCCACAACCTTTAACAATAGAGGCAGAGGAAGTCGAGTTAACATTGCATGGGCAGTTTTAGTATGTCAAGATTTTATGCCACATATTGTTTATTATCAAAGAAGCATTGGACAAGATTTTAAATTTGGATTTAGTGAAACTACTGCAAGTCATTGGATCCATAAAATTACTGACAATCACCTTGCTGACCGATTCATTAATTTTCCAAATATAAGAGATACAAGACAAATTAATAAATTAACATTTATGGACGAATCCAATTTCCCTGGTGTTATAGGTCCTATTGATTGCAAGTTTTTGTGATTTTTCATGAATTCAATTATTATTTCCCAATGGGTACTGGTGGTTTTAAACGAATTTTTTTTTATTTTAAAGAAATATTATAGGCATATATTTAAATTAAAAAAAAACACGGAGGCAAAAAAAACTAACAAAATAAATGAAAACTATTAGTGTTTATCAATAAAAAAGACAATTGAAGAGTAAAAATTCAAAAGGGTCAATCAATAAATTCATCAAGATCGAAAAATTCAATCAATAAACGTGTTATATTGTTATACACAAAACAAAAACTATCATTGAGAAAAACTAATCATAACACAAAATCTACTAGAAGGTCCTAAGTGCCAACTATAATACACTGTCAAAAGGGTCTATGTCCAAAGGAGCCTTTTAATTCGAATGTGTTTTTTCTGTAATATTATCATAAAACTGAACATATTTAACAGGAATATAGTCCATCATATCTTTTAAGTTTTTCAGCTTCTCGGCTGAAATACGGTTTCTGCAGTCGAGGTCTAGAACCAATGCTACCGGAATTTTAGTCGACCTTTTTCCCTTCTTTAGAACATTACAAGTGGTCCATTCCTCGAGCTAAGAGAAGGTCTTTTTGGTTTTAACCAACGTTTCTTGCACCTGTTCAATTTTAATCCAGGTTATTTGTGAAATTTGTAGTTTAGTCGTATTTAGATATTCGCCTGCCATGCTCTGAAAATCTTTAAAATCGTTTTTTCCATACGTAGTACATTAAAAGGTCTTTGGTGGCGTACCTCTTCTATCATCTTTTCTATATTTTCTAGAGTGTAGTTTTTTACAACGCGTTTTCCCTTTTCTATTTGTGCAAAATCTCTATCACAAGTGAGATATGAAAAGTCACTTATCAGAAATTTTTGCTCAACCTTTTCGTAGATACCCTTAGAAACTAGGTAAATCATCAACATTAAAATAATCTTGTTCTTGTTTTGTCCTATGCAATTGTCACTCCAATCTTTAATCTTATTTTGATAAAGATCACACTTCGAACATGTATCTGACCTAGGCCTTCCGAATCTAAGATTTGGAAAATCCTTCTTAAATACCATTGAGTAATACTTATAAGTAACAGTTGATTGTGGATATTTTGCATTGTACGCCAAAAACATACGATTTAGATTTAAATCTGGACTTAGATATTCTTTAATTGACTTATTCCGGCTGTACTGATTTTCCTCGCGAGGAAAGCTTTGAATATGATCCCTGACATGCTGACGAAATTCTGGCAAATACTTTCTAATTTTCGCTCCCTTACAACGTTGATCTGTGTACGTAGTATGTCCCATTTTCTTTTTTTCGACAAGTACTTGCACTCTTTTATGTCAGAAAAAGTTTTTCGACAAACCTGAACATGTTGTCCTCTACCATTAGGAACAGTATAAGTAATCGTACTTTGGCGACGACTTTGTTCTGGCATACTATACGTGCCGTGTCTCCTGCGACCTACGTTTATAGCTTGAATCAGTCCCAAAAGAAAAGTACCTTGCTTATCGAAATTAGCAGCTTCATAATATTGACGCGAACAGTGCGTTTCTTTGCTCAAATGTTAAAGATTTTCAGGCATATTTACAAGAACGTGTTACCTGTAACAAAAAAGTGAAGTCTTATTTTGGAGCTTGTTTTTGTTGAAATAAATAGTGGAATAGGAAGACCGGCGAAAATAAAACACGCTTGTCATAGCTTCTGATGATTAACAACGACTGTTTATTCAACCAAATAGTAGAGACTACAAAACTCGCTAAGCCGACGTTGTCACGTTGCTTTAGAAATATATATAGGCATTAATAATAGAGGGCGTTATATTTAAATATTTTGAACTTATCTTTACACCCCCACTAGTTAAAAATATTTAACAAACAAGTCCGAAAACATTGAGAACTAACTACTAAAATAATTTTGGTACTAAATCTAACAAAACTAAAAACTTATAATGCTTGCTAGAACCCAAAGCTTTCGTCAAAACATCTGCGGGCATATCGTCCGTTTTAATATACTCAAGACTCACCAATCCATTCTGAATTACTTCCCTGACAAAATGGTGACGGACGTCAATATGTTTAGTCCTTTTATGGAACACCGGGTTTGAAGATAGCTTTAAGGCACTCTGACTATCGCTAAATAACATAACAGTCCTTTGCTTGGTGCTTTCTCATGAAATTACAGAATTTGCATACACAAAACAAAAACCGGTATAGGACCTTCTGTCTACTATATTACTACCCCAATCGGCGTCTATATAGCCTACTAACTCTTTACAATCTTTCTGATATTTCAAACAATAATACTTTATTTTCTGAAGATATCTAAGAAGTCTTTTAACACTTTGCCATTGAGTCTCATTGAAGCAATTATTGAACTGGCTTAAATAGCTAACACTATAGGAAATATCTGGCCTAGTCATTATAGCTAAATACATAAGTCCACCAATAACTTGACGGTATGGCACTGATGAAACACTATTATCACCCTTAATTAAATTTAAATTCTTCTCCATTGGAGTTTCAATCGTCTTACAATCTTTCATTTGAAGCTTTTCTAATAAAGAATCTAATATAATTGGTCTGGTCTAATGTTATAACATTCTTTGAATTATCTATAGAGATATTCATACCTAAAATTTGTTTAGCTTGTTCTAGATCTTTCAACTTAAATCTTGAAGCCAATTCTGCTTTTAATCTACTCATTTCAACATAATTATTCGAGAAAATAAAAAAATCATCCACGTAAAGTGCAATGACAGTCATAGAACCACTCTCTGACTTAATAAAAACACAAGGCTCAAATTCAGACTTACTGTAACCCAACTCGATAAGAACAATCTCCACCTTTTGGTACCAAACACGAGAGGATTGTTTAAGACCATATATCGCCTTATTTAACTTTAGAACTTTGTTTTCATGACCTGGCTCTACAAAACACTCTGGCTGCCTCATGAAAACTGTTTCACTTAGCTCACCATGTAAAAAGGCTGTTGTTATATCTAGGTGTACAATATCTAGACCTAAATTTACACTTAAACCTATTAACAATCTGAGGGTAGAGTGCCTGACTACAGACGAAAAAGTCTCTGAGTAATCTACTCCTTCTCTCTGTGTATACCCTTTGGCTACTAGACGTGCACGATGTTTTTTTATTGTCACTATCAGATTTTAACTTAAAAACCCACTTACATTCGACAACTGGAAACTCACTTGACCGCTCCACCAACTCCCATGTCTCGTTTTCCTCCAAACATTTGATCTCCTCTTGCCTCGCCGCTCTCCACTGATTACCATCAGGTCTAGACAGCATCTGCGACACTTCTGGTGTACCGACTGGGTTGTTGGACAGAAAAATACAACATAATCATCGTACTTCTTAGCTGACCTCTCTCTAGTTGATTTTCTTGGAGCTGCTGCCTCTAAGCTTCCATTATTGTCAAAACTTGTATCTGATAATTCAGGTACATAGTCTGCATCACTTGGGTTATCCTGAAAAACATCATTTTCAATACCGTACTCTACTGAATCATATTCACTACTGATGGAATCACTCTCATCATTCTGCTTTGGAATACTGTTCCTCCTGTCCCCCAGTGAAACTACAGTTTCCTTTGAGAACACTGGCTTTATGGATTTCATATCTTCATGAATTTGAACATCCCTGCTAGTTGTGACGTCATCTATTTTTGGATCATAAATTCTATACCCTTTAATATTCTCTGCATATCCAACCATGATACACATATTAAACTTTTTATCCAGCTTAAGTCTCTTTTCCTTTGGAACATGTACCATAACTCTGCTCCCAAAGATCTTACAATGTGACAAATCTGGCTTGGAACCATGCCACACTTCATAGGGTGTATTGCCATCCAAACCACTTGAAATACATCGGTTCCTGATGTAGCTAGCAGTATTTACCGCCTCTGCCCAAAACTTCTTACCTAAACCAGCGTCAAACATAAGGCACTTTGCCTTCTCCACTAAACACCTGTTTAGCCTTTCTGCAAGACCGTTTTGTTCTAGTGTGTAAGCATTGGTAGTTTGGTGAATTATGCCCTCTGACTTAAAGAAAGAATCAAAATTATTACCACAGAATTCACCACCCTGGTCACTTCAAAAGATTTTTATCTTTCGGTCTAGCTGGTTCTCTACCATAGTCTTAAAAGTTTTAAAATTATTGAATACTTGACTCTTAGCCTTTAGAAAATAAACAAAGGACATTCTACTATTATCATCGACAAGCAACAAAAAATACCTTGCACCCCCAATTGAATTTACCTCCATTGGCCCGCACACGTCTCCATGGATAACTTCCAATAGGCCACTGCTCCTCGAACCCTTATTTGGAAAAGGCAACCTTGTTTGTTTTCCCTCACAACAAACAATGCAGTTACTCTTGTCAATGGTACATATATTCCTTAGTGTTATACCCAACACACAGTTTCTCATCTTGTTTAAATCTTGAGTATTAATGTGGCCTAGCCTTCGGTGCCACACTTCTGGATCACTACAGGCAGTCAACAGTGCTAAATTACTTTCTGGGCTAAAACTTAGATTTAATTTATAAAGATCATCACATAAATCAGCTGTAGCTAACAACTTATTATTATTACTAAAAATAGAACAGCCACTATTACTAAAGGATACTCCGTTACCTTTTGAAATCAACTGACTTACTGATATGAGGTTGGTTGTCAAACCAGGAACACAAAGAACATCTTCAATGGTCACCTTACAAATCTCCCCCTTAACCTTGGTCTCAATATCTATATTCCCAATGCACTTGACCTTAAGTTTCTCTTCATTTGCAACCACAATGTCACTTAATTTGGTTTCTGCAATCCTGCATTTCTTAATCCATTTTTCATTCGGAGACATATGTTTACTTGCTCCTGAGTCCAAGTAAAAATCATCCTTGCTGTATTTCCCATTTAAAAATACCGCACTCAACGCATATCTTGACGAATTTGCTGAGAAAACATTCGAATTTGGACACTTCGACATGAAATGACCGGGTTGTTTACAATTTACATTTAAAACAAATAAGTTTGTTTTTATCCCTTTTGTCAAAATTATCTGGTCTGCCTGACGTTGATGCACCTGCGTTGACATTTGAGGATTTTCGACCGAAACTGCTGCCACCTTTTGGCCGCGTCACAAAGCTCCCGCCACTGTTGCCGGCCTTCAGTGTAAAGGCTTCTTTTCTGTCACTGCCTTTCATACCTGCGCCATCTACATCCATGTCCATTAACTTGCTCTTATGGAATCTGCACTGATAGAAATTCCCGCATGCTCTATCGCCATTAACATTGGTGCATACCTTTCTGGTAATCCGGCCAATAATAACGATCCGACCCATTCGTCGTCGATGCTAAACCTCGTCTTTCTGAGTTTTTGAGAAGTTTCAATCACCTGGTTGAGGTAACTTTCCATTGAATTACAACTTTCTGTTTAATATATGTGAACATAGTAGGTTTGTGTATAATGGCCTGCGCTACACACATAGTAGGCCATCCTTAATGTCAAAGTGTAAAAAAGGATCTTTTAGCGGTCACGAGATCAGTGCACGTCTTGATAGTGCCGGTGTTGTTTATACCCAGCTGTTTTGTAAACTTTTCGACTTAATAATTATATAATACTGTCTTAAAAAAGCTTGTGTTTTATTTCCAAGACATATAAAACACTTTCTAACCTCAATGATATTAGATGCCTAAGCAAACTGATTTTTCTTGTAAAACCTGCATCAGCATAAAGTTTTCCTAACTTTTCCCAAACTTCCTGGCATGTTGTCGCACTCTTTATGTGCAAATATAAAGAAGGGTCTATAGTTAAAATCAATTTGGCTTTTGCTTTCGCAATGGTGACAGAATCCGTTTCTGTTCATCCAAACATTAACTTAAACCTTCGAGTACAAAATAATTCTCCAGGGCAAAAGACCACTCTTCAAAGTTCTCGCGCCCGACAAGTTTTTGCACACTACTAAGATAATTTATCGCCAACTTGCAACAAACACTGTGTTTTCGTTTTCGTCTGACTGCTCGGTTTTCGCGACACGTTAAACTGACACTGAATAGACTAACTGAGTTTTAAGGCTCTAATCTATCCTAGGCACATGCCTGGGCCCATAACCTGTTAAAATAAATAGTGGAATAGGAAGACCGGCGAAAATAAAACACGCTTGTCATAGCTTCTGATGATTAACGACTGTTTATTCAACCAAATAGTAGAGACCACAGATGTAAATAGCTCCGTGTGTATTTACATCTGTAGTAGAGACTACAAAACTCGCTAAGCCGACGTTGTCAGGTTGCTTTAGAAATATATATAGGCATTAATAATAGAGGGCGTTATATTTAAATATTTTGAATTTATATTACAGTTTTAAGGTTAGAATTGCTTACCTCAAGTTCAGGCAGATTTTTTGGCGGCACAATAACACTTTTATAATTTGAATGTTGTAAACCACTAATTCTGCACCTTTTTCTTTCTTTTCTAACACCTTCAGTACCTTTTTGGCGTCTTTTTACTGCATTATATCTTTTTTATGCATCATGCTCTGTTGTACATTGCCACGTGCGTCCATTTTATATACTAATGATGGTAAGTGCTTGGCACTTAGACCCCTTGAACCTAAAAAATTTACCTGCGCTTAGACCGGCTGCAGGTTTTGACGTCAGAAAATAATACAAAGGTAATACGAAAGGCACATAGACCCTTTTGTATGCTATTGGCGTTGGCACGTAGACTACTACACAAGTGTTACCTGAAATTTGCCGGCAGTGGCACTTAGACCCTTTTGAATTTCCACTCTTCAATTGACGTTTTCATCTGTCAAATATTAGGGAAAATAACAAATATATACCAAGAAAACTAAATCAAATCGAATAAAACGAGTTTAGCCGACGATTGAAATTTAGAATCACCCTTCTCGTCACGACTGAGTCGTGATCGAATTCAAAGTCGTGATCATATCGAGATCGAGTCGTGATTTTATAATCCTAGCCCAGGTATAGTAAAGTCAGTTGTCATAAGATCGGTTCGTTATGGGCGCTTCAGACGTTTAATTATTATGGGAATCACAACAGGAGGATTTTGGCCTACTATCCAGATTCACAGTGTCAAGATCTGACAAGTGAGATGTTTGGTGAATTAGAACTTATAAGATTTACAACCTTGTTTTTTGAAAATTTTTATTCTTGGAATAAACTCAGAACTTCTTTATTAACTGAATAAAAATGTTCCCTCCCAATTTCAGCACCATCATTAAATACATCTTGAGACACACTTTGGTACTGGGATGCAAATAAGACTTTTTTTGCATTAGGGGCCTTTGAGTAATTATGCTCCCTTTAAATTTCAAATTTATATCGTGACCAGCGTCCCATGTAAGTGTTCGGGTAATTACTAATGTACATCAAGGATATTTGCACAAATATCTTAACCTAGATGAAGACAAGGAAATGGAAATACTAAAAATTTTGATTGGTATAATATGGAGGCCTAAGAATTAGAATTAAACTATAAAAATTGAGAACTGTGACATCGATATATCCAAAATAAGACTGAATCCACAATTAAACCTTGGGAAAAAGATAATACATCCAAAATACACCTCAAAATTGTATATTATAAAATCACAAAAAACTACAAAAAGCTATAAAATTACTTAAAAGCTTTAAGTTAGAAGAAAATTATGAGACGTGGCTTGATTGCCACCTAAAGGAAACACAAAAAAGACAATCGAGTCGTCAAATACGACAGTTAAAATGTCATCAACGTCATATTTGATGTACGTGACAAATTAGCCAATAAAAATCAGTCGACCATCTTCGGTAGCAGCCTATTATGCCCCGCTATATTAAACCTTCATACGGCTGCCTATAATGAGAAACGAGAGAAAATTACGATAATAGTAGTAGTATACTACCACTCGCAATAGATAATAAAATAATATTTGATGATGTAAGTGACATTTGAAAGTTTCTTTTATTTATCAATTAATTCTTATTTACATATTTGATAATCTTGATTTGCGTGTGGAAATTTTCGTTTATTACCAGTGAAATTATAAATTATACGTAGGTAGAAAATCCCTTATAATTTTTAAAATTTTTTTAGTTCATTCTCTTTCTTTTATCAATAAAATGGTAAAACTTAAATATCTATGTAAACATTTTTAAGAAAAAACCGTTTTGAAGATGTCCCTTTAACTTTATGGAACCCACCCCCTGCCAAATGGTACTGGCCAAATGGTAGAATACATAAATTTTTCAAAATCTTATGGTGTGAATCCAACTGCCTTTTATTTTTCAAGCGTGGAGAGTTCTTCTACTATTATATTAGTTTCCAAGATATTTCCATGAATCCAACCAGTTAAAGAACATAGATACAGAGACACTATCAGCAACCACAGGACTTGGTAAGTTGTTCATGGAATAATAAAAGATAGAACAGTAGGAGGCACTATACATACGAACATGTAGTGTTCAACTAGCTGTTTAACAACATTATATTTTAAAGTAATAGCTTGCCCATTAATAACCAAGTTTTATAAAGTTGGTTTGTTGTCTGGCTGTATTACTATCACCTTCATCACAAATAGATGCAAAGACCCCTTGTGTAAAAAAATAAGATACTGGTATTTTAAATATTTAAGACCTCGAAACATGAATACAAGATCATGATTTTTTATAAAAAAGTCCAGAACTAAGATATTTGATCAAACATCAAGACACAACAAAGATCTAGTTCACTCATAGACTCTGCCTGCAATTTAAATTCCAATTGCCAAAAATGTCTGGACTTGTCATAATTGGAAGGTATATTGGAGAGTACAGTTTGAAGAGAGGTACTATCCAATCCAATTACCATCTCCAAAAGTGCGTCAAATACTTTTGCATTGATTAGCAGTTGAGACTTAATGAATTCTTTAATTACTTCATTAAGATTCTTTTTTATAAACAGAAACCTTTCATTATTATAAAGAGACTTTAAAGAAGCAATATGTGCTCTTTTATTTATCAGTAGTTGAAGTGGACCTACCACTAGTGTCTCTGAACTTGCAACTTGAATTCTATTATCAACAAAATTGACGTCTAAAAATGATTTTTTTGGTCTTAGGAAAAATTAATAATAACTAACAGAACCTGATTTTTAGCAGAGACCATGGAATTGCACCAAACCTAAATCTTGACTCAGGAACATCAGGGTTATTATAATTTGAAGCAGAAAAATGGTTGGAACAATCTTTATTGCAATCCTTTAATGAAATGATCTGGCGTACCTCCATCCATGATTTCTTCAACATAGTGTTAGAAACCGATCTATAATTTATTTTATTTTCAATAAATTCTAATATTCGATGCTCGGTTTACTTATTTCAGATAAGAATTCCTTTTGTTTAAAATGAAAAAAGGAAAAAAAGAACCTGCGCATACCCACCTTAAAAATGCAGACTGTAAGCAGTTGTACCGTTGATTGAAAGAGTTCAGATTAGTTGATTGAAAGAGTTCTCAAACTCTTTCAGTCAACGGTTGTACGAAGATCACCCCACTAGGGAATGATACCTCGACACACTCGTACACACTCGACACACTCGACACGCCGTCTGTGTTTATCAAAATAACTTAGATAAGTACATTAATATTATTTAGTTTTAAGTAACTTAGTGATTTAACTTTGAAAATATACTGTAGTGAGTTTGTTTCTTTTTTTGTCCATTTTTATCTAACATCAGAAGTGGATTTGTACTTTCTGCCCACTTTTTTCCCGTTGACTGAAGAAAACATACCGTAAGTACTAAAACGCAGTATTTTGTTTATTTTTCTTATTTTGCTGGCATTTTGTACGACGTGTTTTGTTGTAAACTAAAACAAGAAGAATTAGACTTAAAATTATTAATATCACCTAATGTTAATATTAAAATATTTAAGATAACAAGCAGTTTATGGGAAATGAATTCTTTAATATCTGTATTCAACAGATATTTCTCAAAAATAGACATAATGTGATTATCCTTGTTATCAAAAATTACGATCTTGTTTCTGAAATTCAATCCTAAAGAAATTTTGTTTGATAACATTGTTGGGGCTTATTGTATTTTTTTCTTAAACTTTTTCGACTTAAAAAAATAGGAAAACATTAGTGGCGATAGATTAGATCTATATTTTTATTGTATTTTATTGTTTTTTGTTTTATCTCTTAAGAAAGCCTGTGAGAATGGAGAAATTACTATCTCAATTGGTAAAGGCCATAAAATCTGCAAAAACAGCACCGGAACAAATTGATTTACCACTCTTTAAGCCCGAAACTACTGACGCAAGAAAATGGTTGTCTGAAATATCAGAAATTAAAAACGAATTTGAATAGACTAACCAGTAGACTTTGGTTAGGGTAGGTCGATTTTTAACGGGAGTCTCAAAAACATGGTTTGAAATGTGGTCGCCAGAAATAAAAAGTTGGGAAGCGTTTCAGCGCGATTTTGTTAAAGCTTTCCCTTCTAGAAGAAATTGGGTCATTTACTATTAGAACTTAGTTTAACTCAAACTCCTGTAACACAACGATGCTTACATTTTCCAAAAGGCAGCTATGTTAAGGAATTTAAGAGCTAATTGGGAGGAAGCTGACCTCGTAGAATTAATTATACACGGACTAAAAGAGCGAGATGTTCAGACTAAAGCGACTAATTTAAACTTCCGAAAAATATCGGAATTGTTGACTTTTTTGGGCACTATAACCAAACCTTCACAAGCAGAGAAACCTTCGACCTCAAATAGTTTAACCGCCTCTGGGGAGCCATCAAGGAAACGCTTTCACGAAAATTCTCGTAAATCTTTTCAAAAAGATTTTGGAAGGTCATTTAACAGCATTAAGTGTTACCGTTGTGGAAAAATAGGACACCTACAACGACATTGTTCCTTATCTGTTCCAACTAATCAAATTACTAGACCTGCTGGAACTAGTAAAGACACGAAAGTGCCCTCCTGCTCATTTTGTGCTAAAACTGGCCACGAAATAGATAACTGTTTTACACGACTCCTGATGGAACATGTATGAAACCATTCGTTCCGAGGCAAAGTACACTTGGCGTCTAACGTATTTTCCATGATGAACAATGCCACATCGGAATGGACAAAACTATTGAATCCATTAGAAAACATTTTTGGTTCCCAAAATTACGTTCATTTGTTAGAAAGTACATTAAACACTGCTTAATTTGTGCTATCAAGAAAACCAGATCTGGGACCTTCCAAGGATTAATAAAAAATGTAGACAAACCTACTGCACTAATGCAAGTTTTGCGTACAGACTGTCTTGGACCATTAAAAAAGACCTCCGAAGAACACAAACATATTCTTGTTTTATTAGAAGTCTTTTCGAAATATTGCTTGCTACAACCCTTAAAAACGTTGAAAGCTGATGAGACCAGACTTGCATTTCAGAATTTTATTTCTTTATTTGGAAAGATGATTTACACTGATGTTAAAATGTCATATTTATGGCACGTGTTAGAAATATAAATGTTGAAAATGTAAAATGTAAATGTTGATTTGAATAACACTTTGTAGTATTATTAGTATGAATTAAATTAATATTAATGTGATGAAAGCATGGACGCTTTGCACTGTTGGTAATGTTTAAGTGTTAAAAACATGGACGCTTTGAACTGTTGTCAATGTATAAGTGTTGAAAGTATGGACGCTTTGCACAGTTGTTAATATTTAAGTGTTAAAAGCATGGACGCTTTGCACTGTTGTCAATATATAAGTGTTGAAAGCCTAGATGCTTTACACTGATGTTAATGTATAAGTGTTTATGTATGTGTATAACGACTAAAGATTAAAAATGGGGTACTATTTTATTTACATTTTCTTTTCTTCTTTTCTATTTACAGCATCGATGAGGAAGCTATCACATTTACTGAAGGCAATGTTTCGTAAGCAGATCGATAAAAGTGGGCTTCGAGAGCGAAGCCTGTGTCAGAATTGGCCCTGTTAGAAACCGATCTATAATTTCTTTTATTTTCAATAAATTCTAATATTCGATGCTCGGTTTACTTATTTCAGATAAGAATTCCTTTTGTTTAAAATGAAAGAAGGAGAAAAAGAACCTGCGTATACCCACCTTAAAAATGCAGACTGCAAGCAGTTGTACGAAGATCACCCCACTAGGGAATGATACCTCGACACACTCGTATTAAACGCCGTCTGTGTTTATCAAAATAACTTCGATAAGTACATTAATATTACTTATTTTTAAGTAATTTAGTGAATTAACTTTGAAAATATACTGTAGTGAGTTTGTTTCTTCTTTTGGCCATTTTTATCTAACAATAGGGTTTATAGGAAATATGAAAAAACATTTATTTTTATAAGTCCCTAGATAACTAATGACATAGATATTTTTACACAATACTTACATTATAGTTTTGTTCTAGTCTTTTCTAGAACCCTATGTCTTAACCCATTCTAAATTCTATGTCTTAATTACACACAAAATACAACTTGAAACTAGAAATTACGGTAAATAGAAAGCCACTAATTTCCAGAAACTTTTCTTGAGCACAAAACTAAAACAAGGCCAGGCCTTCACAAAACTAAAAAAAAAAGAAAAAAGTCAAAACCGTCAAGAGTGTCACTAACATTACTACTGTCAAATTTTCCTGTCTACTATTAGCCTGTCCAAGCGAGGGGTGGTTAAAGCCAAAAGTAAAACTGCAAAAACGGGCTACTGACTCTGTAACCATAAAACGATATATGTCCGAATTTAAAAAAAATATTCAAAAAGAGAGGGACAATATACACATTATTAGAGAAATCGAGTTGGCAGATATTGACGAAAGTCAAACAAGAAAAAGAAGAAGATTGGATGACAGAAATTCGTATGTCTCCACTACCGTTCAAGTTAAAGAAGTTTGTGATAGCATTATATCGGAAACCAAAAGAAGGTGTTTGTTTACAGGTCACTTGGAAATTGCTAACTTGTTTTTAGTTGAAAATTTTGAAATTTACACCTTTAATTTTCCTATATTACCTTTAGAATCAGCGATTCGCAATTACCCCTTTTTAAACAAAAACAAATTAAGAACAGAATTGAAAATAATATATACACGGTCAGATTTTAGAGAACTTTCTGGAGCAGTTCATTTGCTAAAATTCTTAATCAAAAACAATTTACAAGAAGATTTTTCTGAAACCATTCTAATTTTGCAAATAATTGTTACGATGCCAATGACAACCGCAGAAGCCGAACGATGTTTTTCTACACTAAAACGAATTAAAACTTTTCTTAGAAGTACTATGGGCCAGGATAGATTAACTGCACTCGCAATGTTATCCATTGAAAAAGATATGATTCGAGAAATTCCAAATTTCAACGAATTGGTGATTGAAGAGTTTATTTTAAAAAAAGACAGACGACTTCATTTTCAGTACAAAACTTATGTTTAAATTTAAAAAAATATTAGTTTTAGTTTAATTAGTTTTTTTAAGTTTAATTTTGTGAAACAGTATTATATTCAATAAAACATATATAGGGAAATTAGAGTGGGTTTATTGGCATTTTTTACGCTCTCAAAAGGAAATATAGGGCGTAGCACCCAAACATTTTTCGCTATTTTTTTCCCCTCCCAATTGTGCACTCCAATTCCTTAAAGTCACGCGCCGCCACTGACAGCCAGTAAAGGTGGGTTCATAAATTCCGTATGGTATGCAGTAAGAAGTAACACGTAAGAAGTAAGAAGTAAGCTCCATGCAGTAAGGATCGTGCGAATTCATAATATAGAAACATAAGAAGTAAAAAAACGTAGCAAAATACATCCTACCTTTCTTTCTGAATATTTTCCTTTGTGAAATCCCTACTAGCCTACCTTTTTGATTGGTTATATTGGCCAACATTGCCGATCACTTACGATTCCGTAAGAATTATGACACAAGAAATTAAATTGAACCATTTCATGCGTCTAACTTTTTACGACTTGCGGCATACGGCAAAATATGAATAGCTCCAATTTGAATATTAGTAGTTATTTTCCATGCGTCATACGTGTTACTTCTTACTGCTTACCGTACGGAATTCATGAACCAGGCTTAACCCTGCTTAGGAGGAAAGTTATAGCGGTTGACAGCTGACAAATAAAAACATTTGAAAACGGATTGTATAAACAAACAAAAACTATTATAATATTACATTCATTTGCCAAAATATACAAAAATGTATTATGCCCAATATTTTTAACTGAACTGTAAAACAACAAGTGGATTTTGTTCAAACTCCATCCAGAAGAATAATGAAGTTTTAAGAACAACGTCCATGTACCCAATACAGCGTCAGAAAATATACATGTTAACAATTAACCGATCCACCGCAACATTAGAAACATCCCATCTAAGCGATAGCCTTAACCGTGACGTCATTTGATATTTTTGACAGTAACCGCTGGTTCTTAACGCTTGGACAGGCTATACAGTCCAAAAGTTCGGAATAAATTCATTTAAAATTCAGGGGTATCTTCAAAAAAAAACGCTCGGACACGTCGATTTTTATTTTTAACTGCGGTTTTTCTTACCATAATTTTATGTATACAGGGTGGTTCAAAAATAAGTTACGACCATCAACTTCAATTTTTGAAATGGAAATAGCTATTTTTTATTCTGTATTCTTAAAGAACAGAAAATTCTAGACATATTTCATGTACAATGTCCTATACCTATCTTCATTTATTTTTGAGTTATTGACAGTTGAAGATAGGCATATTTGCACTTTTGACATGTTATAAAATCCAAACGGTTAGACATAAACAAATGCGGTTTGCACTTTTTATCGAAGCTTTTTTAAAACCATCTGTTGACACTAGCTAGTTAGTGTCTGTTAGTTTATAGGTACTGAGAAATTTACGGTTAAATTTCTGAACATACAATAATGCATGCAACTATGTAACACCCTTACTAAGGTAACCTTGTTTTTTGTGTTTTTTCATCCATTGTTGCAATGATGTTGTCCTCATTTTTTGAAGTGACAGGTATCAAGCAGTCTTATCCTTGTTTATTGTAAAATTTAATATTGCCTGAAAAGATGAATAAGTTAAGTGAAACTGAGAGAATAGAAATACTAATTATGACAGGATGTGGTGATCGCATTAGGACCCAACACCAGGTTGTGAAATGTTTAATACCAAGTATCCTGATAAGACAATATCTCAGTCTACCGTTAGCAAACTAGAAAGAAAATTTAGGGAATTAGGTCACGTCAGAGATCGACCCAGATCGGGTTGTCCCTCAATTTCCGAGGAAAAGAAGTTAAATGTGGTTTTGTCTATTGAAGAAAATCCTAATACACCGACTAGACAGGCAGCACTAGATAACGATGTCGGAAAAACATCTTTAAGAAGGATTTTGAAAAAGGCAAAATATCCTCCCTATAAATTAAAATTAATCCACGAACTTAAGGAAGATGATACAGATCGTCGATTAGAGTTTTGCGAAACTATAATGAATGTCTGCCATAACGACCGTCTTTTTACTCGTAGAATAATTTTTTCTGACGAGTCGACCTTCTGCCTCAATGGTACAGTGAACAGACAGAACTGCCGTTACTGGTCTTCCTCCAATCCAAATTAGGTGATTGAAGCTCATACCCAATATCCTCAATCTGTGAATGTTTGGACCGGCATTATCAATGACAGAGTCATAGGTCCATTTTTCTTTGAAGGTACCTTAACAGGTCAACGTTATTTGGAATTCTTAAGGAACGAACTGATTCCCGCTTTATGTTTGATGTTTCCAAATGCAAAAAATCCCAATATTCCAGAAGCTTCAATTTGGTTCCAGCAAGATGGCGCGCCGCCACACTTCAGCAGAGCCGTGCGCCAATATTTAAGTGAGTGATGGATTGGGCGAAGGGGCAATTGGAGTGGCCTGCTAGGTCCCCCGCCTTGACTCCTTCGGACTTCTTTTTGTGGGGTTATTTAAAGCATAGAGTGTATGTAAATAAACCCAACAATTTAGAAGAATTGAGAAATATTATAAGAAATGAGATTCAACAAATACCTCAAGAAATGATACGCAACGTTCTGAGAGAATTCGAATCAAGACTCGCTTACTGTCAAGAAGTTAATGGGGCTCAATTTGAACATTTAATTCGGTGTAGATTAGAATAGTTTCTTTTTGTTCAACGTTTATACAATACTTTTGATTAAATACATTAATTAATATTTTGAATGTTTTTTTAGAAATTTAACCGTAAATTTCTCAGTACCTGTTGACACTTACTAGCTAGGTCAACAGATGGTTTTAAAAAAGCTTCGAATAAAAGTGCAAACTTCATTTGTCTATGTCTAACCGTTTGGATTTTATAACATGTCAAAAGTGCAAATATGCCGATCTTCAACTGTCAATAGATTAAAAACAAATGAAGATAGGTATAGGATATTGTACATGAAATATGTCTAGAATTTTTTGTTCTTTAAGAATACAGAATAAAAAATAGGTATTTCCATTTCAAAAATTGAAGTTGATGTTCGTAACTTATTTTTGGACCACCCTGTATACATAAAATTATAGTAAGAAAACCCGCAGTTAAAAATAAAAATCGACGTGTCCGAGCGTTTTTTTTGAACATATCCCTGAATTTTAAATGAATTTATTCCGGACTTTTGGCTCTCACTGTATATATCGTATGCCAAGTCACCTAAGATGGCCGCCGTCCGAAATTCCGTTATATATAAATATCACACAAAATAGTTTTTTGGTTTCTGCTAATTACAACTATTTATTAATCAGTGGCAACATGGAATACTAAGCATGTTTATCACCAAAATATCCTCTGCCCTCTGTGTAGAAATTGCTCTTAAAAACAGTCTGTGTGTAGTCTAATGTATTCAGTAATCAAATGGATAATGTATTTAACACTCCGCTATTTGTGCTTCTGCTAGTGACAAAATGAAATATTAACTAAGACGTGTTTGCTATCAAATGTTCAAGTAGCTGGAATGCTACTAAAATATTTTGAAAAATAAAAAAAACACTCCAGTTCCATAAATTATTTATTTTCACAATAAAACAATTTAAATTAAATCCAAAACAGTCTTGGAAGAAGTCTAAAAAACTCCTGCGCTTGCGCCTGCATTGGCATGGGCACCCGCACCTACAGACAAAACAGAATTAATGAGAGATCGATGGGAGCACCATCTCTGAACGGACTTACCGAATCCTCCAAATCCAGCTGCGCCTGCGTGAGAATGGGCAGAACTACTGTGTGTAAGAAAAAGAAATAGACAAGGAATATTGAGTTTCTTATATCAGTATAATTACTAAATAAACTTGTCTCAATATTAGATTGTCAATGAACGAAACTGAGTGAAATTCAATTGGGAAAACCATTGATGCTCTGATATGGAGACAATGCTATTTAACCAGCTTACCCTGAAATGCTTCCAAAGGGGGTGCCTAAAAGAATTAAAAATAAATAAAAATAAACTAATAAATGACTAATTATAGTACTCACTGATTCCTACCGAATGCGCATGCGATTTAGCACCGGCAATTCCAAATTGACTGAAAACAATGATAAATTTGCAAGTAATGAAGGAAAAACTGATTTTCTGAAACTTACGCAACTGGCGCACGAGCTCCTAAAAAAATAGATTTTTGTAATGAAAATTTCAAAAAATCTTGTTTTATAACTAACCTCTGGAAAACGCACTTGCCCCGGCATTAGCTGAACTATAAGATCTAACAAGAAATCAATAATAAATTCCGTTTCTTTACAGCGAACCTGACGTGACTTACCCTGAATTTCCTAAATATCCGTGACCTAAAAACCAATGTTCAGTCAGTGCAAAATTCTTTTAAACTAAGTATATTTCCTTACCAATACCACCTGCTCCAGCTGAAGCTCCCGCATTGGCTTGCGCTGCACTACTAAAAAGGTAAGTCTCGATATAATTTGCTTGAAGCTATGATATTGTTTGAAACTATTTAACAAATAATGGCTTACCCTCCAAATCCACCTACAATTCAAACAATTTAATTTAGTAATTTATTTGAGTGTAAGTTAGAAATAACTTACCAAAGCTGCCTGCACCTGCTTGAGCTCCGGCGTTAGAAGAACTAAAAGATCTAATAAATCTATATATTTAGAAATTTCATTCTAAACAGTGCTTACCCTGAATTTCCTACATATCCTTGACCTAAAAAACATTAGGAAGTTACTAGAAAATGGAACTAAGATAGTTATATTGGCTTACCGAAACCACCTGAGGCAGCATCAGCTCCAGCATTCGCTTGCGACGAGCTACTGAAAAAGTAACTTTTGCTTTATATTTACCATGATAATATTTAAACAAATAATTGCTTACCCTCCAAATGTTCCAAAGCCCACTGGAGCTAGAAAAAATTAAATGTAGTAAGCTTTAAAATTTCAAGTTTGAAGTAACTTACCACCACCTCTTCCACCTGCGTGAGCTCCCGCATTAGATGAACTAATGGATCTAATAAAGCTATATGTTTAGAGATTTTTAACAGTGATAAACCCGTTGCTTACCCTAAATTTCCGTGACCTAAAAAACAAAGGTCAGTCAGTACACAATTTTACAAACTGGAGACAGTTGCTTACCAAAACCACTAGCTCCAGCTCCAGCGCCTGCATTGGCTAAACTACTATAAAGGTAAACCTTATTAGTACTTTTCAATCTAACCTTCAAGTTTTGGTATTACTATTAAATAAGAGAATGGCTTACCCTCCAAATGAACCGGGAACTGTAAATAGATAAATTTATTAAATTGTTTAATTTAAAGTTCGAAAGTACTTACCAAAACCTCCTGCACCTGCATGAGCTCCAGAATTTGCAGAACTTATCGATCTATTAAAAAAAAGCTATCAAAGAGACCATTTTTAATACGAGAAAAGCGTTGCTTACCCTGGGTTTCCGATATATCCGTGTCCTAAAAAAATAATGATAAATCATACAATTCTATTGAACTAGATAGAGTTACTTACCAATTCCACCGGCCCCAGCTTGAGCTCCGGAATTTGAAAGAGCCGAGCTACTAAAATAGTACGTTTCGCTTAATATTTGGTTTTAAGGTTTAAAAAAATAAAAGCTTACCCTCCAAATGTACCTGAAATAAGAAAAAAATATATTTAGTTTACTGTTTTAATGGGAGTTAAAAGTAACTTACCAACTCCTCCTGCGCCTGATTGAGCTCCGGCATTAGCAGAACTTCTAGTTAGTAATAAAATTGTCAAAAAATTTTAATATTTTTATTTCATGATGTAACTTACCCTTCAAACCCTCCAAAAGAACCTAAAGTAAAAATAAACTTGTTTTATTTATAGTTTTATTATTTAGTGTTAGGCTTACCTCCGCAGCATCCACCAGCCCCAGCTCCACTATTTGTCCCAAAACCTTGACATAAACAGGGAAGTATTTGTAACGACGCTTGATTTTGCTTACTAAAAACTTACCAAAGCTGCTAGCCTCCGCGCTTGCTGAAGCTTTAGAAGATGATCTGATAAAATAAATATTATATTAAAATATATTTTTTGGAAAGTATGTCGTATATAACTTACCCAAAGGACCCACCAACTGGAATCGATCCTGAAAAAAAAAGTATTGTTTCAAATGTGAGGGATCGAGGTTAAATGAGCTTACCAAATCCTCCTCCACTTAGAGCGTTCGCGTTAGAGTTCACTAATACCGACCCACTAGAAAAATTAATAACTGTCAAAGATTGCCAGGTAGGTTAGTTTGGGTTTACTTACCCTGCATAGCCCGGGGAATGAGGAGCTGAAACATAATTTAAAATTTAGTTATTTTTTTAATTCCTTAACTTTCTAACAAAAAAAGAAGGTTGGGAATGATTATATTTAATCGAGAAAATTCGTTAAAGTTACATTCTCACAAATAAACAACTTCAGTGGATGTGAATGACAGAAACAATGAAAAACCATCAATGTTACACAAAGACAAAGATTTTTTTATTTCGTTCTAGTAAATGGACATTTTCTAAAGCCTTCTGATTTTGTCGATTGTAAGAGAACGCCAGAGTATTATAAGACAACCACCAATGTTCTATCAAATAAACAAGTTTATAAATGCTCATATTAAATGGAGAAATAAAGAGCTCACAGTTAAAACGAGTTTTTTTTAAATAATGGGAATCCATTAATATTCTATCTAAGAAAACAAATTTGGCTGCGGTTTATAGCAGCGACTGGAAAAATTACAGGGTAAAGTCCAGTTCAGAGATCTATTAGAATCTTTGATGTGTCGCAGATGCCGCAGTAACTAGTCCGTGCGCCTATGTCGTATTTATTGTCGCATGATATACATGTTTAAATGGCAAAATTTTATATTGTTTATCTATGAAATCATTTTAAATATATGTAAAACCCTATGTTTTATAGTATTTTTTATTTTTCTTTCGAAAGTGTCAATTTTTAGAAAGAAAATAATATCATAAGAAAATAATATCAAAAAATTGACCGCGGACTAAAATCGAAGCATCTTACAAAATATTTTAAACACTTCCAGCACTCACAGACTTGTCACCTCTTTTTAGCCAGTCTATTAAACAAAGATAAAATACCTACGTTCCGGTAATTCCTACTTCAGGCTGTGCAAGTGATTTTGTATCTTTCTCTATCCCACTGATTTTGAAGATTACGGGGCCGTACCCTAATAAATTTTTAGGCTGTTTTTGTATTACTTTCGTCGTGTTTTTAAAGAGATCTTTAAGGATGGGTCTATCGCCTTCAAAATAGTTGTTGGATGGGTCTATCACCTTTCCCAGGGATTTGCTTATAAGCATCCCAGAAATGATTGAAGAACTACGAGCCCTGCCGTAGAAATACGGAGATACAGGGAAGAGACAGCACTCTGAAAAGAGGCGCTCTTCTAGAAAAGAGCAAGAGGCAACCGAACATAGAGGTTCCGGTTAAGCAGGTTTTCCGATCCGTAACCGGGCAGTGGAGGTGAGAGGTCAAACCTTGCTTGGTGAGTGGTTTAGTGGGTATTCCTATCTAGGAGAGTCCCACACTACCCAGCTCAAGCTGGGTGTGCGTAAAAGAGCATTCCCTCACCTTACCAAAAAAAAATATCACCTTTAATAGTCGGGTGGGGGGTCATGTGAGGGTATTATTATTTGATGAGTTTTGCCGGTTTTGCTTTTTACACGTTTATGAATGTTGAGAATTTGGCCTGTATCCGTTTACATTTTTTGTAGAGGAAGTGTGTTTTTTTTATTTGTGTTTGTGGATTTGTTTTGGTATTATACCTAAAGACCTTAAAATGTTAGACCCTGGGAAAATAGGCAGAAAAATTTGGCAAATGAAGAGGAAAGTGTTTGTGTGGGCTTGTGGAGACTGTGGGTGCACAAAAAAGACAATAACATTTGTAAGGAAAACAATAAGAGTGATCTGGACAGTGATTTATACTTACATAGTTCTGATAGTTAATTTTTTAGTGTTGAGGAAGCAAAAAGAAGCAAGGGAAGTAGAAGCTACAGGGAAAAATCAAGCAGTTTTAAAACGTAATTGTTTAAGTACAGACGCCAAACAAATTCATTTAAATGTCAATAACAATCTAAGGAATGATCCTCAGTTCACAAATGATTGTAGTGCTTTGCAACAGGGGTTCCCTATAGTACAATATGCTTGTAGAAAAAGGGATTAAACACAGAATAAAAAGGACAGATGCAGGACAATCAAAGGGACACGGATATTGCCAAATTGCTAAGGAAAGGTGTGTATTCGACATACAAAAACAATGAGGTTCTGACCATGAGATGATTAAGGACACCTTATCGGCAAGGGACAAACATTTCTGAGTCCCAACCTTGCGGAGACATAGCTCCGCGGAGCTATTTACATCTGTGGGTGTTTCGCATACAATAATACTGTACACAGTGCCCCAATATACACCTTATGAATTAGTATTCGGAAAGCAAGCTTTAATACCTTCAAATATTGACAAACGAACAGAACCAATATACAACATTGATGAATATCCTAGCGAGCTTAATGTAATTTAGATTACAGACATCCTGGAATGATGCTAAAACTAACTTAATTCAAACAAAAATAATTCGTAAACAAAATTTTGACACATGAGCAAAACAAATTAATTACAATGTAGGAGAAAGGGTATTATTGAAAAACGACAATAGGACTAATAAAATGGAAGAACTGTTTAAGGGTCCTTACGTAGTTCTAGAAGATAAGGGTTGTAATGTAGTTTTAGAATTAGGAGACAAACAATTAGAGGTGCATAAGAATAACATGAAAAAATATTTTAATTAAAAAAAAAATAAAATAAATAATAGGGTTAACAATATTTTGGGCTAGAATAGTTTACCAAGGGATTAGGATTATACTTTACAAAGCAAAAATTTTATCATAATTGTATAAAAAAAATTTTACTTTTTCATCGGGGAGGTGTAACGGATGTTTATTGAGCAAATTAGATAATTGCAAAATATCCTATATTACGAGTATAATATTAGAGGTTATTAGCACCTCCACACGATGTCATAATTTGGTACATTAAAATTGCAAACTATTAGGAAATAAGTGGGTCTTTATATTAAGCAAGTGGTGAAATACTAAAAAAGGTGCTGACTTGTAAATGTGTATGGATGTAATTATATATACTTTTGGTTTGAACTTTTAATATAGATTTTGACTTTAAAAGATGTGGTTTTACTAACGTCCCGCGGTATGCCCCTTCGAAACTATTTCAACAATTTCAGCCTTTACAAAGTAAACAATGTTTCGTAAAATGAACAACCACATTCGTGCATTATAAGAATCTGGATAATAAGATAATCCTAGATTATAAATAGGCTTTGGAAGATTTTAGATCTTTTAAAAAATTTACCATAATAATGTTTTTAATATTATAATTAATGTGACGATCTAATCATAACGCCTCATTGATGAATGCTTGTTTAGAAACCTATAGGCGTTCTAACAAATAGAGCATGACCAAATTCTTATTTATTCTTGGAATTCAATATGAAAATCCTATCGATATTTTAACAGAGAGATGCCTACTTGCTATAATGAATAAAAAAAATCTTGCCAATGACTTTTACTTAAAAATTATTAATGTTCTAGTAGGTAGTGCTTGAAAATTATTAATAATTAAGTTATTTACCTGCCAAAACAGCGCCAAGGGTAACAACAACGACCAAAGCCACAAATCGATTCATCTTATACAACTGGAAAAACACCACTCGCTCAAGCAAAGCAAATGAAACTGACCAATATCCTCTCTAAAACACTCATTATATATTTTCAAAAATTAATAATGACCTTTTTTGAAAACCCGAAAATTTCGAAAATCGTTTATTAATGATTTATTTAATGTCCTTAAGCCGGATATCAGGGTTAACTAATTAAGAGTACTTAATAGCAGTCTTACAGGTACTTTCTCTTTTTCGTGGTATCCATTAATATTTACTTATATTTTCACGTCATATATTATTCCCTAAAGATGTGAATATTTTTCATTAAATAAAATCTACAGACATCAAAATGCTCTAAGAGATAAAGGTATTAAAAGACAATTAAGTGAACATTTGGAATGAAATTTATTTATATGACTGACTAAATATTCCTTAGTTTTGCGTGATATAGGTTGCTTCCAGGAATCTTCTCTTTCAATGTTGCTCCTTTCACAAAATATTCTGTCCAATGTATGTTGTGGCAATTGGAACAAGCATGTTTTGCTATTCCTGATTTGTATACATCTCTTGTTCGTGTCCATCCCTTGGTCGCTTCGTCTCGCCTATTGGTATACGCCCTTCAGAGGGAATTTGGTATACGGACTTCTTTCTATCTATCTGGTTCTCTTCAAAACATTTTTTTTCGAAGTTTTCTTGATGCATGGAATCGTTAAAAACCCTATAGTATCGTCCAGTTGTTAGCCGGCTATCTTTATTAGTTTACTTAGATACCGGTTCTGCTACAAGTTTTTGGTGGTATTTTTTATTGCCTTGTTGAGGTCAACTTTGTTGTTGCATATTGTGGCTGCCCTCAGAGTTTTAATGAATTCTAGCTTTTTTGTTAATGATTTGTTGAACCTAAATGATTGAAATCAAAAAAGTAGTCAATTTTTCTCAAAGAGACCTCTTAATAATAAAAATTCAGAGATTGGAGGAAGAAAAAGTCAATGGTCTCAGATTAATTTTCTCAGATTAAGTTTTCCTCCAATCTCTGAATTTTTAGAATGATTGGAGTTGTATTGTAGTTATTGTTCTGTGGTATTGGTTTACGATAGGTGATGTCTTTAGTTTGTTAGCTCTGTATTGCTTTTGTCCCAACTAATAAATCAGCGACATATCGAAGCCCCACGTGGCTATGGGCTTGGATTGAGCTGTCCTTCTATTAATGCTGATTCATTTGCCCTCACTAGAGGTAATGGCGAGCCCGTTCTTCGTCTGAGCGTTAAACCTATCTTTAAATAAGAGGTAGGAGTTATGAAGGCAATTGCGTCTTGTCTGAGTCTTTCCCTGATGATTTCTTCGATATCCACATTTTTATAAAAGATTGATAGCTTATAGCTCTAATGTTAGTGTCCTAAAGGCGTTCAAGGAAATTAGCTAAGTTTACATGAATCAAGTATGTGTTGCCTTGTAGCGGCTGAATAATTCTTAATACAAATTTCAATCCTGGAGCTCCTGATATAGAAAGAAAGAAAGAAAATATGCTATATTACGTAAGAATAATCTTGTGTACAAGCATCCTACAAGCTAAAAAAAAACAAAACAAAAATACAATTTTAAAAATTGACAAAACAATGAACAAAATTAAACACAAAAAGACAAAACTTTTTGAACATACTTAAATTAAAGATAACTAAATAAAACAATCAATTACTAAATAAAGGTAAACTTGTTGACAAAACTAGAAAAGAAAAAGGAAAAAAAAAACTTTCCAACATGTTCAAGGTTAAAACCTATCATTAAAAAAGTCATACAGGTTATAATATGCCTTAGCCAATAAAAGCGTCTTTAATTTTCTTTTAAATTTCTTAACATCCGATATATGTCTAACACATAGAGGAACATGATTGTAAATTTTTTTACTTACGTAAATTAATAAGTTTTTGGTAAGGGAAGACGTAGGGAACATCATTTAAACGACGAGTCAAATGGCCAGTGTCAGAGGGTAGTTTGGGAATTTTGTGAATAAGAGCAGCTGTTTCTAAGATAAAGAGTGAAAAAAGAGTTAGGATTTTTTCAGAAATGAAGAGAGGTTTGCAAGAATCTCTTAACTTAGCAGAACACAGGTATCTAACTGCTTTTTTCTAAATAACAAAGACAATGTTAAGTAGCCCCTTATTGGTTAAACCCCGAAAAGGCAAGCCATACCGAATATGAGATTCTACAAGTCAAAAGTACACTGAACGTGCAACCACCCCTCCCAGCTCTTGTTTTGCCATTCTTACTGCAAAACATCCAGAAGATAATTTCCCAGCTAAATGTAAAATATGATCTTCAAACCGAAGGCGACCATCAATGGTAATTCCTTAGCACTTGCAGCACTCTTTATTCTGCAAGAGGGAATTTTCGTCAAACATCAGACCCTGAGCATCGCACTTAAACCCCATAATAGACGTCTTTCTTACATTAAACACGAGCCTGTTGGAAGCACACCCCCCTGATAAAATCTGAAGGTCTTCAAGGATACAAGTCTTAATATAATCAGAATTTTTATGGCTCAATAGTATGGTGGTATCATCAGCAAACTGAACCACCTTGCCCTGCAGTTTCAATGAACTTAAGTCATCCACATACAGTAAAAATAACTGTAGTCCCAATACTGAACCCTAGGAAACGCCGCATTTTAGGGATCTAGAAGCAGACAAACGCCCTGACACTGTAACCTTCTGAGTACGATTTAACAGATAGGACTCAAGCCATCGCAACGCTACGCCCCTAAAACCATATTTATCGAGCTTAGATAACAGTATTCCATGATCCACACAGTCAAATGCTTTGGATAGATCACAAGACACTGCCGCCGATGACTCTCCAGAATTCAAGGATACATAGACGCTCTCCAAAAAGCTAAAAACAGCATCATGAGTCCCTTTACCGGCTTGAAATATATAAAGTATAAAGTACACATAACATATAAAGTATATAGAACAGCTGCCATAATAAAACATGCATGCTCATGCAACACGATACTTAACGATTTAAAATAAAAAACATAATTAAATTTTAAAAAGGAAAACTAGAATATTTAAATGAATTAGAATAAAATTCTACAATGGAATAGTATAAGTACGCTTTCTCCACTAGAAATACTTCGTTGTGCAAAATTGTTTTCCGAACAGAGCTAGTGTCGAAGCCAGTTCAATATTGTTTGGTGATTGAAAACATTTATGCTTTCATAGAAGATAGATTTTCGCGTTAGGTTGGAAGTAGAAATATACCGCTGCATTATAAATAGAACGTAGGGCAGATTTTTGTAATATAAAGAGCAATTGTAAGAGATAGCGGTTAGTATTTCCCTCAAACAGATTCGATATCTAAGACAAGATTCAATCAAGGCAAAATATACCGACCTACCAACCTGTGAACTAAGTTCCTAGGTGATTACCCTTGCTGCAAGATTTTGTAAATATTCTTTACACTTCAGTTCCTCATCTATAATTAAGCCAAGAAACTTCATGCTGTTTTTCTGTATGTCTAGTTCGAACACCTCAAGATCAATTTCCTAACTATAAGACCCTTGAAACAAAAAACCTTGTAGTCCTATGGTTGGAACCTTTGATACGACTCTCAAATCACGAGACAGTTTTACCACTAACTAAAATTCTTTATTTTACTCTCGACGAATTTCGCAAACAATGTCTAGCATCTTGGGAAAAGAAAAAAATAAACTAAAACTACTTACAAGTGACCTTATCTCTAAAGATGTAACCAATAGAGCGAAAATGCAATAAAGTATGGCTTAGCAGATCTTAAACACTAACTTAACTATACAATTTATTATAAGGGATCTTTGATTATAAGGAACCTTTATCCCAATGATCTTTTTTTTTGCATTTTCTCCAATTTTTAATTTCTTCCAGGTCCGTAAATATAGAAGAGTGAGAAGAGACCTGATGGAAGAGCTGCTCCACAAAATAGACGTGTCATGTCGTCGGCAAATAACGTAAACTTTTCATGTATATCAAGATCTTAATCCTAAAACAGATTCTTGTAGGACTCCTCACTGTAATGCACCGCAGTTCGAGCTCGCAAAATCTATGAACACACGCTGGGAACGATCTCTCGAGTAAAACTGGGCTATGCCCCTAAAGCTCTAGAGGTGAAGGTTTAACAGCAGAAGTTTATCATTGATAAATCAACGGCTTTTGAAAAATCGTAAAACACTGCCGCAAAAATACCACCTCGATTTTTCTGCCCATACTACTCATAAAAAAGTTGTATATGGGTACCCATCCCCTTCAGAAATCCCAACTGGAATATACTGAGAATATTATGTATTTTCAAAAAAGTCATACCTCTCTGTTTCACGAGCTTCTCGCATTGGATAATAAAGAAATAGGTTAACAGTTAACAGAGGGTCTTGAGAAGAAATAAAAATCGACGTGTCCGAGCGTTTTTTTTTTCGAACACACCCTTGAATTCAGTTCAGTCTCAGCGTCCTCACTATATGAATTCAGGTTGAGAGAGTAATTTATTGTATTTATTTTAATGAATATCCAACATGTAGCCAACATTTGGTCCAAACATGTAGCCGCTGTGAAAGTTGTGCGAGTGCAAGGGTGATTAATCACATGATCTTAAAATAGAAAGATAATCTGTAGTATTTATATCATTACTTAATATATCTTTATTTATGTCTCCACTCAGAATTTGAATTTGTATGTAATAATGATTGAATATAATTCAGAAGATAAATAAGTTCATAATTTTTGCCTATGTTCTATAATAAGATAATATTTTAATTGAGGAACCCATTTAAAAAACAATCCCTCGGCTGTTTTATTGCGTATAGAATGGACATTTATTATTAAAAAAAAAGTTCGTCTAGATTATCAACTATTAAAGTGTTGTTATTAATAGGACTAGAGAAATAATTATTTACCAAAAATTTATATGCATGCGTTAGATTGTATTGCGTTTGTTCCATTATTTGTTTATTCTGCTTTTCCGATAAGCCGTAAAATTTTCAAAATACTTTATTTGCCTATAAAAAGAAAAACAATTCTAACTAAAAACTAATTGCAGAAGAATCACATAGTTTTCTTTAGACAAAAAGGATGTTATCGCGATTTTTAAAATCGTTGACACTTGGCATTAAGTATGCCAGGAGTGATACAACCCTACTACTACTACTACTACTACTAATACTTAACATTTATTAAACTTGGAAACTTAACAGAACGAAAGGCTTAAAAAATATCTCGTTGTATTCATAAAGTAAAAGAAACAAAATAAAAAGTCACATGTATAAGGGTGCGCAAAGGGTCTAATCTGGCTCAGTGGTACCCCGACAGACAAAGGAGAACTGATCCACAACATCCGAGAGGGGCTTCGGGAACACTGAGAGGCTCTTAAGTATATGTATATATTATAGCATTTTAAAAACGTGTATATTTTAATTCTAAAACTTTTGCGTTTTATTCTGATTTTAGTAAAAACTCTTTTATATATTTTGCAATTTTTTTTTTCATATTCTTAGTATTTATTGAGAGATTATTCCATAACGTTGTGGCATTATATAGAAAAGACTTTTGAAAATTTGATGTTCGAGGACAATTTTCATTGATAACCTTTACGATATGGTTAAGGAGAATTATGTTCTACCTTACTACTAAACTCCATAGATCCTCTTGAGAGTCCGAGAACTGGGACAAAAATGGCATCAGCATTCTTAAAGATTTTTTCTTTTGAATAGTATTATTCAGTACTGGTCTGTCATACACAAAGTTGCAGCCAATTAAGATTACGTAAAAAATATTATTCTTGAATCTATCGGTTGTATGTCTTTATCCTATAAAAAATGAAAAATTAAACTAAAGAAAGAAATTCATCGTTATTTTTTGGTTACAAAGTCGGTAGTTTTATTCTTTAGTGGGCGAGTCAAAACTCCTCCATACACTTATCAGTTTTGACTAGCAAACTATTGACTTAAACATGAAAGTTCCAGCTTTTACAATGACAAATGAATGCCATCTTGCCAAAAAAAATTACAAATATTTTCTTTAGTGCGCTACTGGGAACTATATTAGTGTTTCTAATATTGAAAAAATAAATCAACAATAAAGAAAAAAAATTATTCACTATCTATTTGTCAAAAACTCAATGTTTCATGATACAGGCCCAAATCCGCATGTCGGTGGCATGCCACTGAAATATTTTGGTATATTATAAAATTAAACAACAAAACATATTTCTATAAGTTATTTTAACAACAAAACGATGTAAATTAAATGAAGGGAGCCAAAAAGTTCCTGCGCTTGCGCCCGCGCTTACATGGCATCCCGCACCTACAGATAAAACAGAAATAAATCGATGGCAGCGCCATCTCTGCGTGGACTTACCGAATTCTTTAAATCCAGCGGCGCCTGCGTGAGAATAGGAAGAACTACTTCGTGGTAGAGAGAAATAGAAATAGAGATATGGAATATGAAGTTTATTAATATCAGTAAAATGGCTAAATAAACTTATCTCAATGTTAGAACGAAATTTAGGTTCATTTATATAAAAACCATCGATGTTCTTATGTGGACATAATATTACTTCTTGGTTATCTATTTATCAATATTATAATAGCAATTAACATGATAATGTTAATAGTGTATTAATAATATAATAATTAACCTGTCTCCACTTTGTTGTCCAACTATGACAAGACATTATGAAATCTAAATGATCTTAAAAAATTAAAATATTTTTATTTTTTAAAATAGACAAAGTAAAGTAATTATTGTAGAAATCAATTCTTCGATACTTTTTTGTCAGAAAGTCGATTGATTTTACAATACTCGGGTCAATATTCTCCTACTTTCAAATTTTAACTCATTGAGTTTAAAAAATTCGATAACGTAAAACAAACTTTCAAAATGGCGGAAAGACGACATTTTGGAAAAAATCATCAAATATACAGGGTGAACTATGAAAGAAAATTTCAGAACTATGAAATCAAACTTCTAGGGGTTCTTCAGTGCAACAGTAGAATCCATTTGAGTATAGGAACCCATGTCCGGAAATGTGTCACTACGCCACTACGGCCCTAAGACGCGTTTAAATTTAGAAAAATATTAATTACCTAAATAGGGTCTGATGCATTTATTTTTACGTTTTGTATATGATACCATCACAACAATTGTTCAAAATGTCTTCCTCCAATCTCAATACACCGATTTAAACGCCGCACATGATTTCGGCGAACTACACTAAAAATTTGATCCTCTAGCTCCTTGTCTAATTAAGTCTAGCTCTGATTCTACTGGAGTTTCGTAGACTAAAGACTTTACATGTCCCCACAAGAAAAAATCGAGCGACTTTAAATCGAAACCAGGGATCAAGAAACTGCTCCACCTCTGGCAATCCAACGGTGACCAAACCGCTGAGCCAAATACTCGCGTACTTGTACAGCAAAGTAAGCCGGCGCCCCATCATGCTGAAACCACATTTGCTGTCTAACGTTTAGTGGAATATTTTCAAGGAGTTCTGGGTAAACTTCCTCCAAAAAACGCAGATAAATAGGTCCTGTTAACCGTTCCGGTAGAAGGTATGGCCCAATTAAATAATCATCAACAATGCCTGCCCATACGTTGACAGACCAACGATTCTGATGTTTTCTTGGAAAAATTGCATAAAGATTTTCTTCATCCCAAACATGGCTATTCCTACTATTAAAAATACCGTCTCTTGTGAAAGAGGCTTCATCGGTCCACAAAACATATCGTAAAAAATTAGGTTGTGCAATGATGTGATCCAGAAGCCATCGACAAAATTGAACTCTAGGATGATAATCGGCTGCAGTCAGACCTTGAACTTTCTGGAAGTGTTAAGGATGGAGTTGTTGCTCGTGTAGTACCCACCAGACAGAAGCGTTACTCGTATTCATATTCTTAGCGACGTCACGTATGCTATTTGATGGTTCATCGGCAACTCGCTGAAGCACCTCTTCTTCAAATTCGAGCAACACTAGTATCATGCATCTTGGCCTTAAACATGCCTGTCTCAGCGAGCCGCCGATGAACCGCAATAAACTTTTTGTATCCAGGATGCTGTCGTTCGGGATAACGTTCATGATACAACCGCGATGCTGCTCGTGCATTGCAGTTTGTTGCTCCGTATGCCAAATGCATATCCGCCAATTCTTGATTGGTAAAGTTTTCCATTAGCAATAAATGTTTAAAAATTGTAAGCAATAAAATTTTTAAACATGACATTGAGAATTGACATTGATAAGCGTTGATTTTAAATAATTGTTGTTATGGTATCATGTACAAAAGGTAAAAATAAGTGCAGCAGATCCTATTTAGGTAATTAATGTTTTTTATAAATTTTAACGCGTCTTAGGGCCGTAGTGGCGTAGTGACGCATTTCCGGACATGGGTTCCTATACTCAAATGGATTCTTCTGTTGCACTGAACAACCCCCAGAAGTTTTATCCCATAGTTCTGAAACACCCTGTATTTGTCCACCATTTTCTTCGTTTCTATTTGTCAGAATATCGATTGTTTGATAATATAAAGTGGGTGGGTTGAGTTCCGCTCTCCTCTTTAAGTTTTGATTCGTTAATTTTGTAAATTTGATCATAGCTTAACAGGCAAACTATCTATTAACATAAAAAATTATAGTTTAGTCTTTCAAAGTTAGGCGGGTGGGCACCATTTTAAAGGCAGTCTTATAAATCAACTGTTTGATTTTGAAAAAACATTTTAAACATGAACCTTAGAGCCCGTTTCTGTAAGATAATACTGAAGAAAAACTGGTGATACTACAACAACTTCAGGATACTATTCCATAAGCAATGTGAGACTTAACTAAGGAGAAGTAAACAGATCTCAGTACAAGTCGCTCTAAGTGATCGGAAAGCACTCTTAAAGCATAACAACTAGATGACAACTCTATGAAGGAACCCCGATGTGTTCCTCAAATTTTAAAGTCCCATCAATTGTGAGACCAGGAATTTGGCACTTACAGCGGAAAGCATTTGATAATGGTTTGAAGAGATGTTAGCTAGATAACATTTAAAGGTTAACGTATTAGTTTTTGTTATGTTAAAGAATACTTTATTACTATTATACCAAGTTTTATTTATGAAAAGTAAATCATTATCAATCATTTGTTAAAGTATTCCAACACTACTTCCACGCCAAACGATCAGAGTATCATCAGCAAAAAGCCTAATACTTCCTCAGATCTGAATAGAGGCAAAATCGTTATTCTGCACACGGAGATTTTTCCTTCCTAGGATACTAACTTCCTACGATCACATAAGTAATTTGAACAAATTGAAAGCTACACGTCTAAACTCATAAACCTTAAGCTTGTGAAGCAACACATTATGATCGATAGAGTCGAATGCTTTCGACGAGTCAGTTTTTACTATCGACTATGAACTATTGATGTAAATGTGACGGTTCCAAATTTAAAATGGCGTATGAGAGCCATCTTGGAAAAAGAGCATGGATAATCATCAGTATCGTTTTAGCAGTCATACGTGACGGTCGTGTTTAAGTTCGTAGGAGGCTACGCCGGTACTCAGTTTTGTTTTTTTTTACAACCACATCGACGTGCTATATTTCCGTACACTAATTACCAGGTTCCTGCTTCAGTCAATATTTTTTTTGTTTTTTTTTGTTTTATAAATATTTCCTATTTTAACTAACTAGACTTCTTTTGCGGGCATTGACCTTAGCAATTCCTGTCTACCCGTATTTATATATTCCTTAATTTATTAAAATGAATCGTAATTTCAAATGCTGTCAAAAAAAGGAGTTTTCAAATTATAGCTGGATCTTTTGTATGTCTATATTCCACCCAAGTTGTTTGTATAGAAATTCTGATGCCATAAAAATGAGAGGCTACAAAATTTTATGCTCAGAAAAATGTCAAATAAATTTTAATGTAAATGAGAATGAAAAGAAGTCTTACAAGCAGAAGATTCATGAGTTGTTGATTGAACTAAAAGAAAAGGATAGGCATATAGAGAGAATGAGAAGAACTAGTTTGGTGTTTGAAGATGAAGTGTCAGAGGCCGAAAAGAAGTTTTCCTCCTCCCTAGATAATCTACACAAACTTAATGATGAACTTAAAATTGAATTAACAAATTTAAAAAATAAAGAATGTGAGTTACTGTCACTATTAAAAGTATGTGAAGAGGAAAAAATAAATTTCAATATAGGAATCAATGAGTTAAATACCTTAAATAAAAATTTAATTGTAACAATAAAAACATTAGAAAATGAATCTGCAACCTATAAGATGCAAATAAATATCTTTCAAAAGGAAGTTAATGATTTAACTAAGATGAATAAGAATATGATCCAGTCTATAAAGATGTTGGAAGTTGAAAAAGATACTTGCTATTCCGATATTTGTGCATTAAAGGAACAGCAAAACGTATCTAAATTTGTAAATATAAAGTCTCCAACACAGTTACCATGTAAGCCAAATTCACCCGTTGATGTGGAAATTGTAGTAGAGTGTTCCTGAAGAAAATGCGTCTGAAGTTTGAAGCTAACTACAAAGTCCATAGACCAAAGTTTATAGACCACCCACAGGAGATATTGGTATGTTCCTGGACAAACTTGATTCTCTATTATCCCAATTGTCTCTACACTCCATAGTTATATTGGCTGGTGACTTTAATATTAACTTCACTGATGTAAGCTTGCTATCCTATCATGCATCCCTTTTAAGTATATTGAAATCTTATGACTTTAAAATACATGTTCTTTCACCCACACGTATAACATCCTCATCTGCAACTAATATTGATTATTTGTGTACAAATTTAAACGATGTGTCATGTAGAGTACTCTCATCTGGTATTTCTGACCATGAAGCCATTCTCGCTAGGATTCCATGCAACACTGTATTTCCTTCATCTCATTATATAGGAAGAATTTTCAGCAGAGCAAATTTCAATGCTTTTTCTTATACAGCTTTGCCCTGACCCGTTTACTTTGTTATTTCTTGTGCTATGTGGCAAGATCAATCAGTGTTTTCCTAAAAAGAGGCTTAAAATGAAAAATAGAAAACCAAGTATACAAGTGCAAGTATACAACTAATGCAAACATTATTCTTTATCATCAGAAATATCGTAGTCTATACAGAAAGACGATAAAAGCAGCTAAGGTTAAATATTATAGTGACCGCTTGAATGTGTCCTCAAATAGGCAGAGAGAATGTTGGTCAATTATAAATGACTTCAGGTATTCTCACAAGAAAGTTTCAGAACCAGAAGTAAGACCAAATAGTTTAAATGATTATTACTGTAATATTCCTCATTTATTGCTCAAGGATGTGAATACTATTATTGATCCTTTGCATTTTATTCAACAAGGGTCAGTTCAAAATTCTTTTTCCATTTATCCTGTTAGCCTTACTGACGTTGAAGATGCAATTAAAAGCTTAAAAACCATAAATCAGCTGGAGCTGATGGAATATCGTTAAAGTTACTACTTCTTTTGCCTGACTCAGCATTGAGTGCCTTAGCTTCTGCCATAAACAATTCCTTTTATAATGGCATCTTTCCAGCATGTTTGAAAGAGGCAGTGGTTACCCCTTTTTATAAGGGGGGAGATTTGAGTGAGCCTTGTAATTTCCGTCCAATTTCTATATTATCTACCCTCTCCAAGATCGTTAAAAGACTTGCAACAATCAGAATTTTGTCTTTTTTGCAACATAATTGCATTTTATCTGCAAATCAGTTTAGATTTCAAACGGGAAAAGGGACTCATGACGCTGTTTTCGGCTTTTTGAAGAGTGTCTATGTGTCGTTAAATTCTGGAGAGACCGCGGCGATAGTGTTTTGCGATTTATCCAAGGCATTTGATTGTGTAGATCATGGAATACTGCTGTCAAAGCTCAATAATTATGGCTTTAGAGGTGTGGCAATGCAATGGCTGGAATCCTATATGTCTAATCGTACCCAAAGAGTTACAGTATCTGGATGTTTATACGATTTCAGCTCCCTTAAAACTGGAGTACCTCAGGGTTCAGTGTTAGGACCACTATTATTTTTGCTCTATGAAAATTATTTGGGTTCATTAAAACTGGAGGGCAAAGTGGTTCAGTTTGCTGATGATACCACCATTTTATGGAATCATAGAGATTCTGATAATGTTAGAGCCCAGGTTTTTAAGGATCTCGAGATTTTATCGGAGCGGTGTGCTGCAAACAGGCTTGTATTTAATGTGGTCAAAACCTTTATTATGGGATTTAAGTATGACGTTCAGGGCCTTATGTTTAGTGAAAACTCCCCCTTACAATACAAAGAAAGCTGTAAGTTCCTTGGTATTACCATTGATGGTCGCCTTCGCTTCGAAGATCATATCCTAAATCTTGCATCAAAATTATCCTCTGGATGCGTTGCAGTAAGAATGGCGGGGCATGAGGTGGGAGAGGTAGTGGCACGTTCAGTGTACTTTTCTTTTATTGAGTTCCATCTTCGTTATGGCTTGCCTTTTTGGGGTTTGAGCAACAAGGGATTATTAAACATAATTTTTGTGATTCAAAAAAAGGCAGTTAGATACCTATGTTCCGCTGGGTTAAGAGATTCTTGTAAACCTCTCTTTATATCTCAAAAAATCCTAACTCCTTTTTCTCTTTTTATCTTAGAAACAGCTACTCTTATTCATAAATGTCCTAAACCTCCCTCTAACACTGGTCATATGACTCGCCAGGTTAACGATTTTCCCTTACCAATCCCTACATCCTCCCTCACCAAGAACTTACTTATATACCTTAGCAAAAAAATGTACAACCATGTTCCTCTATGTATCAGACAAATTTTAGAAGCTAAGAAATTCAAAAAGAAATTAAAATCACTTTTATTATCCAGGGCATATTATAGCCTTGACGATTTTTTTAATGATACCTTTTGACCTGTGCTCTGACATCATTTTAGTGTTTTAGTTTTGGTTCCTATTAAATATTTTAATTTACTTCCTCTAAATTCTGTTTTATTGACAGCTTTACTTATTTTTTAATTAAATTTATCAAAAAGATGCTTTTTTTAAATTTTTTCAGTCTGTTTTGTTATAATTAATTTTGGGAATGTGTGTAAATTTTATGGTAAAATGTTTTAGATGTTATGTTTGTTTGAAATTTGAAATTTCAAGTGAATTTGGAATTTTTTAGTTTTTAGGATGCTTGTACACAATATTTTGTTTTGTCTTACATAATATAGCACATTTTCTTTCTTTCTTTCTTTCTATATTTAATGCACCGCCGCGCTATTTGGATTTTTACTACCGACAAAATGAAATATTAATTAAGAAAGGAAATCGGTTGCTATCTATTTGTCAGTAAATCGATAGTTCATGATGCCGCCACGCCCAAATCGGGAATCCAACACTAACATATTTTGCTATTTTCTAAAATAATACAACAAAACACAATTCTACAAATTATTTATTTTTACAATAACGCAATTTAAATTAAATCCAAATCAGTCTTGGTTATTTAAAAAAATCCTGCGCCTGCGCCGGCGTTAGCATGGGCACCCGCTCCTATAAACAAAATAGAAATAAATTGATGAGTGGTCGATAGTAGCACCACCTCTAAGCGGACTTACCGAATCCTCCAAATCCAGCTGCGCCTGCGTGAGAATTGGACGAACTACTGTGTAGTAGAGAAAAAAATATATTCAAGGAATTAAAATTACTCTATAAACTTGTGTCAATGTTAGAATGTCGATGAAGAAAAGTGAGTTGAATTTATATAAAAACCATCGATGTTCTAATATGGAGATACTATTTAATACTTTTTTAGCATCTTACCCTGCAATGCTTCCAAATGGGCTGCCTAAAATAAATTGAGAATAAATAAAAATAAAGTAATAAATAATTATAGTACTCACTGATTCCTACCGAATGCGCGTGCGAATTTGCACCGGAAATACCAAATTGACTAAAAATAATGATAATGTAAAACAAATAATACAGGAACAAATGGTTTTCTGACACTTACGCAACTGGGGCACGAGCTCCTAAAAATAAAATTATTTTTTTTTTGGAAAATTTAATCTCTTACTTTATAACTTACCTCTAGCAAACGAACTTGCCCCGGCATCAGCTGAACTAAAAGATCTAAGAAAAGCAATAAGAAATTCCGTTTTTTTTTCAGTGAAATTGGAGTGGCTTACCCTGAATTCCCTAAATACCCGTGACCTAAAAATCAATGGTAACTCAGTTCAAATTACCAACAATTTAAGTATATTTCCTTACCAATACCCCCTGCGCCAGCCGAAGCTTCTGCATTGGCTTGCGCCGAGCTTCTAAATAGGTAAGTATCGTTATAGTACATTTCAAGTATTGATATTGCTTTTAACTATATAACAAATAATGGCTTACCCTCCAAATCCTCCTGCACCTGCAAACAATTGAATTTAGTAATTTATTTGAGTGTAACTTAGAATAACTTACCAAAGCTCCCTGCGCCTGCTTGAGCTCCGGCATTAGCAGAGCTTCTGAATTAAAAGAAACTTATGACAAAAAAATTAATTTTATTTACAGATGTGACTTACCCTCCAAACCCTCCAAACGACCCTATATTAAAAGTAAACTGGTTATATTTATAGTTTCAATAGCTAGTGTTAGGCTTACCTCCACAGCATCCACCAGCATTATTTGCCCCAAAACCTTGACCTAAAAAGGTAAATATTTGTATTGATGCTTGCTTTCTTTTCCTACAGACTTACCAAAGCTGCTAGCCTCCGCGCTTGCTGAAGCTTTAGAAGATGATCTAGTAAAATAATCATTAGATGAGAATGAATTTTTTGGAAAGTAAGCAGTGTATAAAATATTTACTGTCAAAGCTTGACAGGCTATTTTGTATTTACTTACCCTGCATAGCCCGGGGAATGAGGAGCTGAAAGATACGATAAAAGTTATTTTCTTTAATTCAATAAGTTATTTGTATTGTATAAATGTTTGTATTTGGACGGTAGTAAATTTTCATTGAAAACTTTAAACTTTCTATCAAATAGATTACGATTTTTTCATTGAAAATACCTCAACGGTTTATAGGAAAACTATCAACGTTGTAACAAGTAAATAAGTTTTCATATAACGTAAATGAAACAATCAAAACATCACAGTTAAAACAAGTTGCTCGAAAAAGTATTAAAAAAGCATGGATGCAATTAACAAAGACTTTTGTTAAGCTTAATAAAAGTGAAAGGAAGAATCAAAATGTTGGCATGTCGATAGAAACAAATTTCCATGTAAATATACTAGGTATTGAAAATTAAAATCCCTGAGTAGTATTTTTAATTTTAATTTTAACTTTATTGTCAAAAAAGATGGCACTTTTTTTGTAAAAATAATGGAAAATAAAATTAAATATTGATTTAACAAGTAAACAATGACGTTGCGAGAAAAATATATTCCATTGAATTTTCCTATAAATACAACCATAGAAGTTTTACAAGATAGACAGCGAATGTTTTCTTCCAAATGTATTGAGTTAGACCATAAAGATTCTAATGAATAAACAAAAACTCTCATGTGGTAACTAGTAAGAACAGTAAAAACCATAGATATTCTAACTCATAGGTGAATGTTTAAAAAAATACACGCTGATATTTTACTACAAACTAAATGGAGAACTATGAAAGTGATACTAATAAAATAACGTTCTAATAAATAGAATTTGATTATTTGTTTATTAAATGAAAAATGCCATTGCGTGTATAATAAACATATTTAGGAGAAAGAATTGAATATCCAGAGACGTTCTAACTTAAAGACGATATTTATTTATTTAAAAAAGGAGCACTATAATAGTTTTTTCTATTCTAAACAGGAAGACCATTAGATTCTACACAATAGACAGCCAATATCTTAAAAGAAATATTAGATTAATAAAGAGTAAGACTTGGAATATCAATAATAGAGTAATTCTAGATGATAAATATTTAGGCAAATAAAAAAAGCATATTTTTAAAAATACTTTCATAAATTTTATAAAATAGTTGAAACTTATTGGCCTTCTAACAAATAGATTTTTTTTTAATAATTAAAGTAAATGTAGAGAATCCAAGCTTAGAATAATAAAGTCTTAGTACAAAATAGATTTTGTAAGCTTTTTGAAGCTAGATGCCTTAAGAAATTTGCCAAATTAATTTCTTTTGTATATTCACTAGCACAGTTGAAATTAAAATAAAATCCATAGACGTTCCATCTAATGTCTATGACAAAACTTAAGAATATAGAGACATCTTAAACATAGAGACATCTATTTGCTTTTATTAATAATAAAAATTCTTGCCAATAGCTTAAAAAATTATTAGCGTTCTAGTAGATAGAGAGCATGACAATAAAATAATAATAAATAACTTATTTACCTGCCAAAACAGCGCTAAAGGTAACAACAACCACCAAAGCAACAAATCGATTCATTTTTTTTAACTGGAAAAGCACCGCTAGCTCAGGCAAAACAAAATCAACTGACCAAAACACTCTCTAAAATACCCTTCATATATTTTCAAAAGTTTCTAATGACGTTTTCTGAAAAACCTAGAATTTCGAAAATTGTTTATTAATGATTTATTAAATATGCTGAAGCCGGATGGCAAGGTTGTCTCATTAAGAGTATTTTATAATCGTCTTGAGGTACTTTTTCTTTTTCGTGGTATCCATCAATATTTACTTCTTTTTTTTACTTTTACATTATTTCCTGAAAGTAAGAATGTGGGAATCTAGTAATAAACCATATATCTCGGTTGGATAAAATAAAGTTTATTAAGACAAAGAAAACGACAAATTACAGCTCATTATTTTAAAACCGGACGACTGACAGACTGACTGACAGACAGACACATAACCTAACAATAAACATGTGTATATTAAATAAAACAAAATTCAACACAACTAGTGCCCTCTTTTAGTCATACTGCTCTAAATCTCTACCCACAATATTGCTGAACTCAAGCTTAACAAACCTAGACATGGCATCCTTTGTATAAAACTGGATTACAATGTACATATTTCTAACAGCCCCACTTAATCCAGTGTATACTAGAACTTAAGAAATACATACATAAACACTTAACCTAAGTACATGGTTATATACCTATACCAAAATTAAAAACATCCCAAACAGTTTACAAAATATTTATGCTTGGACCCTGACAAACCCTTCGTAAAAATATCAGCAGGCATATCATGAGTTAAAAGATATCTTAAAAATATTTCTTGCCTTTCTACTGCTTCTCTTATAAAATGATATTTTACATTTATGTGTTTTGTCCTATTATGAAATACAGGATTCAAAACTAATTTCTGCGCACTCTGACTATCATTAAATAATAAAATTGTTTTGTCAATTTTTAAAATTTCATTTAAAAAACCCTTCAAAAATATGGCTTCTTTAGTGGCTTGGCAAATAGAAACATATTCTGCTTCAGTACTTGATAAACTTACTGATGCTTGCTTTTTAGATTCTCATGAAATTGCCCCCTCGGAGAATAAAAAGAGATAGCCAGTATATGATTTTCCATCAATCAAATTATTTCCCCAATCAGCATCACAGAACCCTTTAAACTCTAGATCACCCTTTTTAAAAATAAGGCTTTAATCAATTGTACCTTTTAAATACCTTAAAATTCTTTTCGCATGCTGAAAATGAGTATCAGAATAACAAGTGTTAAACTGGCTCACGTAGCTTACTGAGAAAGCTATATCCGGTCTTGAGTTAATTGCCAAAAACATTAAAGATCCTATCAAATACCTATAAGGAATATTTTCATCACAACAATTACCTTTTTCTAATTTTAATCTAGGTTCTATAGGAGTTGAAATTGGTTTAGCCTCTAACATACCAAATTTTTCCAGTAAATATAAAATATAATGCTTTTGATTCAATCTTAACTCTTGCTTATTCTGATCTCTTTCAATGTTCAAACCTAAACATGTTCTAACTTGACCTAAATCTTTAAGGTTAAAATTATCTGATAAAACACCCTTTAGTTTTATTATTTCATTACAATCATTGTAAAACAGTAGAAAATCGTCAACGTACAGAGCTACAATAACAAATTGTAATTCAAATTTTGACTTTTCATAACCCAAACTTGTTAAAACTTTTTCAACTTTTAAGTTCCACGTCCGTGAAGCTTGTTTAAGCCCATATATGGCTTTGTTTAATAAACAGACTCTATTATCATTATTAAAACCTTCTGGTTGGGTCATAAAAATTCTCTCTTTTAAATCACTATTGAGAAACGCTGTGATTATATCTATATGATCAATTTTTAAATCCATACTTACAGCTATGGCAAACAACATTTTTAAAGTAGAGTTTCTAACAACAGGTGAGAAAGTTTCTGTATAGTCCACCCCATATTGTTGTGTGAAACCCCGAGCTACAAGTCTAGCCTTGTATCTCTTTTCACCATTTGCCCCACACTTCAACTGGAAAACCCATTTACACTGGACAACTTTTTGATCATCAGGTTTATTCACTAATGTCCACACTTTATTGTCCTGCAAAGAACTATATTCCTCCTCCATTGCTCTCCTCCATTTATCTGCATTGTTACCACTCAAGGCTTCTGACACTGTGGACGGTTCTTCACATATGGCCTCGAAAACTAAGTACAACACATGATCTGGAAAAGTCTTTTCCTTCCTGGTTCTTTGTGATTTTCTCAATGGCATCAAACCATCTATAGTATCGTCTGAGTCACTGTCACTTATATGTGTGTCTTCTTCCTAATTTTGATTCGGCTCAATGGGTTGTTCAACTTGATCATGTTCTATCTCATATTCAAAAATATCTATGTTCCCATCTACTTGAACACCTGCCTGAGTATTATTGTTTTTCTTGAGTTTAAATTTATTTTCCAAGAAAACAACATCCCTTGATTTGATTATTTGACCTGGTTTTTCCATATCATACAATCTATAGGCTTTTGTATGTTCATCGTAACCCACAAATAAATATTCTTTACTCTTGGGATCAAATTTTTTCTTAACTGATCAGGAATGTGTGCCTGTGCAATACAGCCAAAAACTCTAAGATGTTTAATATCAATCCTTTTTTCTGACCATTTTTCTTCTGGTACACAATCCTTGACTGCCTTGTGAGGTGATCTATTTTTCAAATAGACAGCAGTATTAACAGCTTCAGCCCACATTCTTTGATCTAAATTTGCACTTTGTAGTAGACATCTAGCCTTCTCCACAATTGTCCTGTTTGTTCTCTCGGCAACACCATTTTGTTGAGGTGTATATCTAACCGTTGTCTGATGTTCAATACCCTTTTGTTTCTTAAAACGTTCATTTAAATATTCTGTGACATTGTTACTGCGCACCTTTTTAATGCTCATGCCTGTTTGATTTTCAACATAGGCCTGAAATTCTTTAAAATATTACAATACATCAGTTTTAGACTTTAGGAAGTATACAAATATTTTTCTTGTGTAATCATCAACAAGTACAAAAATATATCTTGCACCACTCCAGGAAGTAACTGGCATAGGTCCACACAAATCTGTGTGTATCAACTCTAAAATACTATTAGCTCTCTTACCTCTTGCCTTACTAAATGGTTGTCTTGTTTGCTTGCCCAACAAACACTCCTGACATTGTTCGCCTTTTCCATTACTATATGTAATGCCATCGGCCCATCCATTTTTCAACAGCCGCATGCTAACTCTATTAAGATGTCCTAGCCTCATATGCCATAATTCCTCTGAATTTGGTCCTGCTACAGTAGTGAAAAGGCTTTGTTCCTCCACATCAAGTTCACATAGTCCATTCTTCATGGTAGCGGTGGCAACAACCTCTCCTTTCACATGGAAATCGACACGTCAAAAATCGAACATTTTTCATCTTGAAAAACAACAGTGTGGCCCTTTTTAACCATTTTACTAACTGAGAGTAAATTTGCACTTGACTCAGGAACATAAACCACCTCAGAAATTGTTTTTAAGCCAGATCTGGTACATACCTGGGTTTTTCCAATCCCACTGCCAGATATTCTTTGATTGTTGGCTACAATAATTTTTGCCTCCACATGACTTTGAAAATCCGTCAGATAATCCCTTTGAAAAGTCATATGAGTAGTCGCTCCTGAATCAATATACCACTTTTGAGTATGCTACGTACTTTCATTCTCAACTGCAACCTGCAGTGCTTTATCCAGCTTGACAACTTCCTTCCTGTCTTTATAAGACTTGCCCTTATCAAACTTTTTATTTTCTTCAAAGTTTGAAGGCCTCGGACATTGATTTTTATAGTGTCCAAATGAACCACATGCATAACACTTTACACCCTGCTTATTGCTCTTTTTGAAGAACTTTCTCTTCGACAATATGGCTACTTCATGATCATTTTTATTATATTTGTCATCTTGAAGCAGTTTGGTTTTAATAAAATCACTGGTTATCTTTTCTACTGAATTCTCTATGGCCATCACCATGGGGTTATATTCCAAAGTAAGCCCGCTCAACAAAATCACACCCAAAAACTCATCATCCACTGGATGCTGCATATCTGATAATTTTTGAGCTAATGACATGGCTGCATTTACATATTGCTCCATAGTCTTGAAATCTTCAAGCTTAATTCTTACTAATTGCCTGATTAAACTAAGCCGCCTTGACAAACCTTTATCCTCGTAAGCACTTAAGAAATTCTGCCAAGCTTCATTGGCTGTACTTGCATTACGAACATGCGGATAAGCACAAGGTTGTATCATTAAGCATATTTTAGCTAGAGCCTTTTGATCTGCTCTTACCTTGGCATCAGATGACGTTGTATCACCTTCTCGATAGCCCTTATTGCAGACCCATAGATTGGAATGCACAAGTGCCATTTTCATCCCAAACTTCCAGTTATTAAAATTGTCCCTACCAGCTAGTTTATCAAAACCCATAGATAAACATGAATTTTCTGCCATTTTTGTAGGTTTATCAATTTAACACAGCACTAGAAGTATTAACCGGTCTAAACGTTTACCGTCGTTTTTCTTTTCAAAAAAAACTTATATATAACTATTCCTTTACACCGATTTCACGCACTTAAACTCATTGGGAATCTGGGAATCTGGGCCCATAACCTGTGGAAATCTAGTAATAAACCATATATCTCAGTTTGATAAAATAAAGTTTATTAAGACAAAGAAAACGACAAATTACAGCTCATTATTTTAAAACCGGACGACTGACAGACTGACAGATAACCTAACAGCAAACATGTGTATATTAAATAAAACAAAATTCAATATAACTAGTGCCCTCTTTTAGTCATACTGCTCTAAATCTCTACCCACAATATTGCTGAACTCAAGCTTAACAAACCTAGACATAGATAGCATCCTTTGTATAAAACTGGATTACAATGTACATATTTCTAACAAAGAATGTAATAAGTAAAATCTACACATATCCAAATGATCTAAGGGCCAAAGATATTAATAAACAATTAAGTGAACATTTTAAAATTTACTTGGAAATTAATAACATCTATATTCATTTAGGAAAAACTTCTGAACTTTTTCTAGTTCACCTATTTCTGATCTAACTTCCCCTACTCGAGTCCACTTTTAATGTTCTTTGATCCTGAGTTCCAGTGGTCGGTTTGTTTCACCTATATATGATTTTCCACATTCACAAAGGATGGTGTAGTAGTAATGTTGTCTAGTAGGTAATCTAGTTGGGTCTTCGATACTAAACCTGTTGAATTTTCTGTCAGTTCTCCTAATTTTCTCCGAAGTTCCCATGATGTACGGAATCGTTAAAGATCCTCTAGGAACCTGTAGTTGATGTGCCTCTTTCCATGTTATTTCTGCTGTTATTCTTTTAGTTGTGTTTATTAGTTTGCTTGGATACCCGTTCTGATATTAATAATAAATACTTCTAAGAAGAAACTCCATTTTCATCTTTAACTTAATGCTGAGCCTAATCTTATTGACGTGTTTCCGAAAACTTGCTTTATATCGCTTTTTCCCCAACTAATAAATGTGTCATCGACATATCGAAGATACGCCTTGAGTTCGGATTGAGCTATTCTTATAGGGTATTCGTCAAAATACACTATACATATATACAGTGCTTTTCTTTATGTCCCTCCCCCCCCCTCTTTATTTTTTGAACCGATCAATTCAAAATATTGAAACTTCAGGTAATGCAATTGATGAATGAATACTATGTTTTAAAGCAAAATTGACAGATGAAAATTTCAAGATGGCTGCTGGGCGCCATTTTGAAAAAAAAAATTAATAAAAAGGGTGGTCTTGTGGCACATCATTTTGAAGCTCCTGACAAGTACTTTATAACCCTAGAATATAAATTCAATATTTTTACCTACTACAAAATGGCGGTACATTTAATAATTACTTGAATACATTAACATTTAACTTGAGATATCGAATAAATACATTGCCTTGAACTTCTTCACCCAAGAATAGTCCGAAATTTCACACCTAACATTTTCAAATACACTAATATCGATATTTCTACAAATATTTGTTATTCTCTGTCGTAAATCCAATACTGAAGCAGGTTCAGTTTCGTACACCTTTTGCTTCAAATAGCCCCATAGAAAAAGTCTGGAGGTATCAAATCTGGCGAGCGAGCTGGCCATTTCACCGGTCCTTGACGGCCAATTCAACAATCAGGGAAATTGTTATCTAAATAGTTCCTAACTTATTTGAAGTATTGTGGTAGAGCTCTATCTTGCTGGAATACAATATCCATATCGAATTCATTAGGATTCGTTTCGATAATTTCAGTGATTAGTGGGTCAATAGTAGTTTCCAGCATTCCAGTCCCCCTGTTAAATTTTATTCCATGAATAGAGGCCTCACGATATGGTTTCCCAATATCCCTGCCCAAACGTTTATTTTTTCTGGATATTGAGTATGAGTTTCCCAGAAGACGTGAGGATTAGTGTCACTCCAATAACGACAATTTTGTCTTTGAACATTACTGTTGAGAAAAAATGTACATTCATTTCTAAAACAAATATTATGGGGATAGGTAGGATGCCGTGCAATAGTTTGGTGGATCTTCAGTTAACTGGTGTACCATTTGGATTTTGTACGGATGATACTTATTCCTTTTCAAAAGTCTCCATGCAGTAGAAGGACAAACCTCATGTTCATTCGCAAGAGAGGAAATTGATTGTTGGGGATTAACTATCATCTCACCAATTATTTGACTTGCTTTTCTTCCGAAATGGACGAACGTCCTGGGGGCTTTTTGTTGTTTACACTACCAGTAGTTTTAGCCACCTTTTAACCAGTAGTAAATTTAGATGCAACTTCCCGTAAATATTTTTTACAAATAGGACGATTCGGGAAACGATCGTTGAAAATCCTTTCGGCTTCGTGAAAGTTATGCGTTGCACCGTAAATAAAAATCGCTTCGATTTTTTCTTCCAATGGACGAGAATTGACCATTTTAAACTACTACCACTAAAACCGAAAACTAAATGAGAATATTTTAACTGCACATTGCACAATGATATTTGTTTTCGTACTGATATTTTTGTCACTGTCAACAAAAAAAAAACCAAAACAAACTTTTCTCAAAATTATCGCAGTTGCTGTGGGTACGGCGGAGAATAACAATTATTTGTAGAGATATGCATGTCAGTGTTTTGGTATTCAGGTAATTATTAAATCTACCACCATTTTTTAGTAGGTAAAGATATTGAATTTATATTCTAGGGTTATAAAGTACTCGCCAGGAGCTTCAAAATGATGTGCCACAAGACCACCTTTCCATTTAATTTTTTTTCCAAGATCTTAAAATTTTCATCTGTCAATTTTGTTTAAAACATAGTATTCATTAATCAATTACATTACCTAAAGTTTTAATATTTTGAATTGATTCGTTCAAAAAATAAAGAGGAGGAGGACATTAAAGAAAAGCACTGTATATTAGCCATCACTAGACATAATAGGGAAACAATAAGAAGTTCTTCAAATTCAAAAATACCTTATTAATCTAAAAAATGTACTAATTTTTATCGACAAATCATGGAGTATATCAATTTACAAAAAAAAAAGTACAATAAGTACCTGTCTAAAATGTTTAAATACATTAGAACAATGAAATCCCAAGTTTAAAAAATAAACAAAGAAGACAATAAAGATATTACAAAGTCAAACATAATGTAACAAACAACAACAGTGAGAAGGCTTAGTAGTACCTCATAACGTCTCTTCCAAGTTGTATTTGCTTACTGAGAAGTAATTTTCTGAATCTAAAAGGAATCAGTTTTTAGGTATTTATTGGTTTCAGGTTGCTCAGCAGGTGATTGTATATTTTCAGACCCCTATATAAGAGATTTTTTAACCATTGTAATCTTAGGGATAGGTAAAGTAGATAGGTAGTAGTAGATTGGGAAGGTAAAACGAGTACTATAAAGAGAAGTAGGAGCCTGAAGCCTGCAGCGATTTTTAAAATGAAGAGTAAATGTCTCCAGAATATAATAAAATGTAACAGGTTTTTCTGAGTTACTAAGTTGTGCCCAAGAATCTCTATGATTTATGTTGACAATGGATCGCAATGTTTTTTTCTGGAGAACAAGAAGCTTCCTTTAAAAGTGCCTGATTAGAACACTCAACATGAGATACCATATTTAAGGTGGGATCAAATAACGTAAACATTTTGCGCTAGTTGTGATCCTAATTTCGCCCTAATAAGTCTAATAGCAAAAAAGCCAGATAACAGTGTCTTACTTAAGGTTAAAATGTGACCTTCAAAATTCAGGTCACTATACAATATAACATTATCTCTGAGATAAGATAAAGAGTCAGATTAAGGTGAAATTCTTTTTTTTATTTGCTTACTTGTCGCTTTAGAGAATCTATTATTATAGCGAGACCTTTTGGCAGTCACAGAAATTCGGGTTGTTAGTGAATTTTGAAAGTTCCATGAGCGGAGGTTCTTATCTATTATCCTAATGCATCTTGTAAGCCAAGATAGTTATTTTTTTAGCTTTTGTTTTAATTAAATGCATGTTTTTCCTTTCTTTGAATTGAATGTAGAAGTTACGAAGACAATCAACCAAATGGTCCTTCACTTGATCCAGTAGAAGTTCACTGTGGTCTGCAAGTGTTGCGTCGTGGTTGAGTTTTTCCCTGTTGATGTTAAGGGATTCTTCGATAGGCATATTGGTATAAAGACTTTCAACATCAAACTTACTAGTTGATATAGATGATTCTAATATTAGTAGCCTGAAGGAGTTTGATGAAATGAGTTTTGTACAAAAGAGTCTCTGGTCCCTTGGAGTGGCTGGATTATACTCAATATAAATAAAAAGTTTCGATGACAGCAGTTCTTTACTAACATTTTTTATGACACTTTATATTATCAAAATCTGTAGCATATGAATAAATAATGGGCTTTACAAGTTGATCCTGACATTTGATTGCTGTTAAAAATTCCTCATAGGAACCAGATTACCTTGAAACTTCTTGGATGGCTTGCAAGCGCGACGTATCGCTACATCCTCAGCTTTAAAATAGTATTTACACTCAACCTTGATTCATCGGTAAAGAAAATATATGTCACATTCATGCTTTTGCTAATTTTGATGTTCTTCGTCCCATCCTAATCTCCTTGCGCGATTTCCACAGAATAATCCTGGACCTCTAATGGGACGTCTGGCGTAAATAGTATTTTTATGTAACCTATTTTTTCTTTATTTTTGAACTCATACTTTCAATTCAAAAGTAGTTTTTACACCCAGTTCGAGGATCTTTCAACGGGCACATTATTTCCAGTGGCAGCCAACATACATATGGAGTGGAGTACGAGGAGCACGCTATAAAGACAGTTCAGTACAAACCTAAGAGATACCATCGATAGGTCAACCACACATATATTATTATGCACAAAAGAGATATAGAGCAGCGGGAATCAATAAGACCCTGTATAGGAGGGCAGCTAGAATATGCAACAGCAATTTTAACCTCAGCAGAGAAATGGAAAACATCACCAAAGACTTTAAGAAGAACGGGTATCGAAGCAAACTAATAAAGACAACCAGTAGGAAAACAGCAACAATAAGTTTAACAAGAAAAGAGCCACATGAACTGGCATGCAAGGGAACTTCGGAGATAATCAGAAGATTTATCATAAATTTCAAGACTGCCTTCATTTCGAAGATGAAGTTTAGTATTGAAGATCAAGCCAAAATGCCTACTGGACACCAGAACTGCCTATACTAAGTCCCAAATCTTTGGAAAGTCATAGATAGGAGAGACAAAGTCAGCACAAAAGAACAGCGAAAGTGCACCCGAACAGAATTTTGATATTCCCAGCATCTAAAGATCATTTCACGCATAGCCAGAGGTCTTACACACTAACACCTACTTCTTGTATATAACCGTGTAGAATAAGTTATTGTTGTTACATTACACTTAATAATTAAAAAGGCAGTAGAAGTTCGAAATTAAATTATACTCTTTCTTATTGTTAAAGTCGGATAAACCTATCACATATAGATTGTATTACTCTTGTTGAATCAATATACCATTCTATCACATTACCAGTTTCAAGAAGAATAATTAACACAATAAATGTGATAATGTAATTATGTTCAAATTAATAAACGCATTTTTTCTTGGAAAAGCATTTTTTCGTCTAAAAATAAATCAGCTTCTTTTCCTTGTTTCTTAGACTATTTTGATGTATATACAAAGGTTGCTTTTTTAATAATATGGTAAAGGGTGTTGTTGCACGCCGCAAGAACAATTGTGAATTCCCCTTTATACTAATTTATTTGACCTGCATATAGACCCTAACGCGAATTGACATTTGACAGTTCCGTCACCCCCTTTTTCTCCTATAATTAATAAAGGCTTTAGGGAATTATTGGAACTATGTATAGGGTCTAACAGTAATAAATCCAGCTAGATTTTGACCTTCAGGCAAGCGCAGAAGTAGTTTTACATAAGGGAAATCTTAATAACAATGCTGCTAAGCCTTAATTGCGCTCCAATGGTCCAGTGTTTTTGCTTCCTTATTTTGACAGTTTGCACATTTGAAGAAATAATCATCACACGTGACCTGACGAAATGAGGAATGAGGCAATGAGCAGAGCCTTGAAAGCTTGGGCATTATACGAAACACTAAAAAGCTTTGACTACTCGAAATTTAGATGGCGCTAAGAATGCAAAGCTAGTTAAACTACCGCTTTTACTGAGGCTGCACGGACTGTCAAGCATCAAATTATGTCATATAAAATGCGGCCATTTTTCATAGTTCTTTAGTTTGCATAGGCTTTCATTATTCAAATTTTGTGAAAAAAATTGATCTGTTCTCATATTTTGCACAAAATTTTTCCAGTTGTTTTGTTTGTCAACTGTGATTAATTTGCATTTGGGTGGGCTGACACGGAGGATACGGGAAAATTTATAAAAAAGCAGTGAATTACATTGTTGTAAAGAAACTGAGATAAAAACAGTAAAAACTTTGAATCGAATAGAGACATTGGCGACATTGCATTTGCATAAATAGTTATTGCAATAAATCTTTTTTGTGAAAATGACAAGTGCAAATGTAAACAACAAAAGTCAGAAATGGATCCTGAATAAGAAGAAGATGTTGTGTTAAATCTGTGGACAGCAAAAGACACTGATTGCCTGGTGTTTTAACAGGCCCAATATGTTTAATATTTGGGTTCAGATTCTTAAGCCTTAAAACCATGAAAATTTCTGCAATAAACAATTCTATGCATGTGAAAATTATGGCATCTGGTTTAAGGATCTTAAACCAGATGCCATACCTTCGGTTAATCTCCCAGCCTCAATACAAGGTAAGTTAGAATAATCTTCGTAACAAGTGACACAGCAGAGGTGTAAGCTTAAGCTTAATTAAATGATAAATTGGTTGGGTTAAACTAAGCTCTTTAATTAATAATTTAGCTTTATCATAGTAAAAAAATATTATACTTAACTTAATTATGTGTCTCTTGGACGGAAACTACTGTTGTGTGGCCAAATATTTTGTATATTTCAAATCAATAAAATAATCTTTTTATATTCTTGAGTCCAAGATGTATAGAACATTCCATTTAACACGTTGAGTGCCGTATGAGACCAATATGGCTTCATAAAGCTTTGGGAGTATGTGGCCGCGTAAGCCACAGTGGTCTCATACTATCGATGTGTAATTTTTGCCGCGTGGTGCCCGGCTCGCTTCACAAAGCGTATTTAAATGCATGGGATCTTTGAGTATGTCTATCTTTGGGATCTTGGATCCCGAAAATATGTTTGGCCAGTGAATAGTGAAGCCGACGTGGCACCATGGGACAATTGTAGTTACGATTTTTTAAATTTTGGTTTTATTTGTTCTCTTTTTTGAAAATAAAACCATCTTAGATTCCTACAAATAAGCTTTATTGTTTCAAAAGCGAAATACAAAATATAAAAAAAAATGAGAGGTAATATTTTTTATAAAAAAAAACTTATTACATATAAAAAAAAATTAGGTGGATTTTTTAACTTCATGAACTTCAAAAAAACAATCAAGGCAGTAAAATTTCTCGCAAGACGTACATCTGAAGCAACTTTGTCGAGTTTTTGAAGCAGCGATTTTTCTTCCAAGCTCTTGGGTCATTTTACTGTAGCAAGCTACACATCGACGTCTCTTACTTCGTCCTACATCTTCAAGGCGGTGTTGTTCTTTATTACCTTCATTACGTTCTAGTGTTGGGTTTTGCGAATCTAATTTTAACAAACCTTCGACAACTTCTTCTCTAAACGTTGTTATTGACATTTTATTTTGGGTAATTTCTTGGTAAGAAACAAACGCATTTACTAATGCTGTACCAGTTAAAATTTCAGACTCTTTCTTAGGCTGCAGTTGTAGGAATTCATCTGGTCGGAGATATTAATGTACGCTTTATATTTATTATACTCGACAATAATTTTAGGCTTTTTCATATCTTTTCCTCTTCTTTTGACGTCCACCATTTCACTTCCGTGTCTAGTGCTCAGTGCAAGTACATCTCGCCGATCTCTCCACTTTTGAATTATCACTCCTTGTCTACATTCTTCAGCCACGGTTTCTCCTACCTGTAACTTCTTTTGTGTGACATTTTTTGGGTTGAATTTTCGATTTGCCCTCAATGTTTCCAAAAGATGAGTTTTGCAATTCAAAAGAGCCAAAGCCAAGCTTACTGACGTATAATAGTTATCGGTGCATAAAGTTCTTCCTTTATCTAAGAGATTATCCATTAAATCTAGAATAATTTTGGTTGGTACACTAACATTTTTATCTTTTGATTTTCCACAATATACTTTGAAATCGTAAGTATAACCACCACTAAGGCATAGTTTAAAAAGTTTGATACCAAACTTGTGTTTTTTGTTTCTAATATATTGTAAAAAAGATAATCGCCCTCAGAATGGCACAAGGGTTTCATCGATGCAGACATATTCGGAGGGCACAATGACTCGCTGGAAAATTTCACGGATTTCTTTTAGTAAGGGATTTAGCTTTCGCAACCTATCTTCGGTTATAACCTCATTGTTGCTAAAATGTAGCATTTTCAGAAGAAGTTGAAGCCTATTCCTTGAAATTATTTCTGGCAAAAGATTTTTGTAGATTTTCTTCTTCCTCCAGTAGGACTGTTGTGTTGGAAATGGACACAAACCCATCCACATCACTACACCAAGAAACTTTTCAATTTCTTCGTGATTTGTTGGTTTCCATGTATGCACACGTGCCTTTGGATAAGCATTTTTTTGTTGAGACTGGGAAGCATACAAAGTTTTAGTTACCTACAAAATATTGCGTAACATAATACAAATAAAAACTAAATTCAAAAATATTTACAATAAGTTCCAAAATGTCATCAGTAACAAACATTTTATAAAATTCGTACGGCGTCTTTTCATAGTTATTGTACATGTCTGGAACACATCCCGAGTGATTTTCTGTAAACTTGATTGGTTTCAAAAACTGGCCAGTCGCTGGTACCCAATTTATATCCGTAATTTGGCCACTTCCAGGTGAATCATTTTCTTCTTCATCGGAGTCAATTGGAGGCAATGATCGTATAACAGTTTCTATGGCCTCACTAATTGAGTCAATTTGTGTGCTTGTACCCTCACGAGATGTACAGGGATCAACTTGTGTTGTCGTGGCCCCACGAGGGGAATCAACTTGTATTTTTTTCGTTTGGCGCTTTATTTTTCTGGGAGGCGAATCCACTTCACTATCATCTGATTCCTCAGAGGAACTTGATAGTTGATATTCATCGGAAGATGCATCATTTTGAAAGGTATCATCTTCTTCATCTGACAACATTTCCTGCCATATGGCATCTAGGCGCTTTTGCTCTTCTTCGTACGACATTACTAGTTACTACACGTGAAACAAAAACCGCTATCCACTACAAATATTAAACTGAACTGAATTATTGGATTTCCTAACGATCCGTCGCACGCTTCTAAAGGCCAGTATAATAGCAGACCAAACACGTTTTACGCATATTTTTTGATTACATTCCACTTAATATTGTTTGGGCTACTGCATGTCACGTTCCTTGTTGGCGTACGGTGGGGATACGGACATAACCGACCGTGGTGACACATTGGATTCATGCGGCCACCTGAACCTTTGAATTATTTCCAGGCCTCGTGAGACCAATGTGTCACCATGAATATAAATCCAAAAAGTACAAACTTTTAAATAAAAAAACATTATTTTTAAAATTATATTTTAACTATTATGTAATTGTAAGCACTATTACATATAAAAAATGTAACGGCCTTCGGGGCCATTTTTTTTTAATGGCGGCACTCAGCGTGTTAAAAATGTCTTTTTTCAGATCACGATTAAAGAACGGACCACTTTTGATCACATAGAGAAGCAGTCAGTAACAGAATATGCTGATGGATTAAAAGTTTAAAACTGCATCCAAGTCTTTAGTAATATCATAGAATCCTAGGTGGACAAGACGGAAAAATGGGGTAAGATTTTATTTTTTTGAATGATTTTAAAAATTGATTTTTTTTAAATATGATTTTTATTTCTAGACATTGAATTCCAAAATAAATGGCCCAATGAAGCTCAATATGAAGCAGAATTCATCTTGTTTCTGTATACTTTTTGACAGCCTCAATGTCAAAACTTACTTAAAATGTGATGTCAAACCTGAAAGAAGAGGATCTTATTTCAGGTTTGAGGAGGAATTGGATCTTATACAAATCTTGGTCAGATATTTTTAAAGACAACTAGAAAAATGGTAACTCCTGTAAATTTTACTTTTAACTCTTTCATTATCAATTTGTTGGTAGTTACTTAATTTATAATATTTATTAAGGAACACTACTTTATAAAATAGGTTCTTCAGATTATAAAATAGGTCAGTTAGTTCAGTAGGTTCAGATTATAAATCGAGGAATTTATTTCATATGTGGCGAAAAAAGTCCAATTTAACACTTGTGTTATGTTATAAATATTATCCCGGCAAGACTATCCGGTTTACAGGGGCTATTTCTAGGGAGTTGAGTTTGTTCGACAGTCTTGGTTTAAGAGTTCTAAACAACAAGAACAACTCCCTAGATCTGATGGTTCCAGAAACCCTCTTAAATTTAAAAGATGGAACAAAAAAAAAAAAAAAAGAACCTATCAGGCCGGCTTCGTGGGTTCTCTGTATGGTCAGTTGCCTCAGTCACACTCACTCACTCAGTAGTAAAACACCTTAATTTAATTTAAATAGGGTGTTTATTAAAGTCTTCATACTCAATAGCTTAATTTATCAGAAACAAGGAGTTAAATCTACATGGTAAGTAAATATAAGTAAATATACAAGATGGTCTTAAAAAGGTAAACAAAATTAAATAAAAGATATATATATATATATATACAAGTTTATAACCCAAAGGTAGATACCTGAATTCGTCAGTGATCACTTCGGAAGCATTACATAATAAGGCGTAACATTGAATTGTTTTAATTTAGATAATTATACCATAAATATAGTTACTTAAGTTTTAAATATTAAAATGAGAAAGTGATAATAAATTCATGTTAAATCATACAAAAAAAATCAAAAGAAGAATATGGTTAAGATTAAAAGAATGTGCTTACGGGTCAAGTTCCATGGTGTTCTTCTTTCGGGGGCGAGAGCCCGCGATGGGCAATTTTTCACCACATAGGGCTTACGGCATGATGTGTGTTGACGGGGCTAAGGGCGGCGAAATTATTTTTCAGGCTTCAGGGCGAAATCCTCATCACTGCTAGGTCACGGCTGGCGGTTTACACTGTCATATTTAAGGAGCCCTAAGAGAGATTTCTCAATGGAAACACGGAACACCAAATAAAATGTCACCAACGGTGAAAACTACTTACGAAGTTTCGAGAGGCATCAAACTACTAAAACCCATCCTGCTTCAAAAATATTTCGTTGAAACTGAAAAACACTAATGCATTTTAGTTTTAGATGTTATTTTAACAAAAAAGGTGCTGGCGGAGAGAGATGATAATAGATTTATTTCAAACCTCTCTCCGTCACAGCGGGCAGCACGGTTCACTCTTGACGGACGCAGGAGCTGGAAAGACCCCCAGATGCGTCGCGGAACTGCTCAAGTAGTAGTCCAAAAGACGTCTGGGCGCAAGACCGGAGATTGAGGAACTTCACTCGTTACTTTATGGGTTTAGCCGCTATGGGCCCAACCAAAACCCATACATAGGTCACTAATAAGCAAACCATAGAGTGCCTAGTGGAAAGTACAATTACGGGCCAAATCGTAATAATACGACACGCGGCGCCACTGGCGTCCGCTTTAGTAAACCGGTTGACCAATTCAATTGCCGTGAAACTTGTTTAAACTGCTTGAAAAAGTGTTAAATTGGAACTTTTTTGTCGCCATATTAAATAAAGTCCTCGACTTGTCACTTTTTCTATTTAATTCCTGAAAGAACCTCGCATTTTTCACTAATTTAAAGCGCACGGTATTCTAGAGTGAAATTCAAATTTGACGCCATAATCAAATTTTAAATTACCCACTATTATGACGTCACAAACCCATTTACATTTCCGGTTAGTACTACTCCTCGAAAATCAGAGGGCACAACAGTCAATCGACGTTCAGTGTTCTATTAGCTCTTCCAGGCATTTCCTATCTATGAGCAATGAGGTAATTTTAAATCTTAGAAAAGTGGATGTCTGAGAAGAACGAACAATCGTTGTGTATTATAGTGTTAAATCTTAATTTCCGTTTAAAATGGACGAACAAAAAGTTGAGGTTCAGTTTTACTTTAGATTTGATCTTGTTAGGAGAATTTATTAATAATAATCCTATTAGAAATTAAATAAACAGCTGCAAATAGATCGTAGTTAGAGTTTGAAAGTAAGAATAACGTCAAGGGCCCTAATCTAACGCGCCAATAACTGTTTTCCCATACACATGTTTAGGTTTAGCAATAATAAAATATGGTTTTTTCCTTAAATACTGCTAGCACTATTTGACGGTTCCAATATTTACATATATGCTCAAAATCTAGGGATATTTAAAATTTTAGCTATTAATTTTTCGATAACTATTTCTTTCTTACTATATTGAACCATGTTACACATAATTCTAGCAACATTTATTGATGTAAATACACAACTTAAATTCATCTGCAAATGTTTACTAACAAAAAAACTGTTTTTTAAAAATGTCTGAAATGCACAATATCGACAATGTACAATAATATTAGTTATATTGTTTAATTTATTAATATTATTTTTTACAAATATATTAATAAATTAAACAATACTTCTTCTCTATCTAGTGCTGCAAAAGTATTTTTTAAATTGCTTAAATATGCCTCGGCGTCATTTGGCAGATAATGTTAAAGACTGTGGGGATGCTTGAGGCTGGAATGCGTCAAATAGAGCCTTATCACTCAGAGCATTATCTCTCGCTTCTGGAGCCGTTATTGGGAAGCTGGAATCACACGCGAAAGGCATTTGGGTCAACCAAGGGTGACTTCTTCTCATATGGATTGATTTGTTCAGTTAGAAGCTACAAGAAATGACATAATAACAGCATCACAATTAATATGTTATCTGTGCAGAACTCATAATATACATACCATCTATAGAGGTTGACAGAAGGTAATCTAGTAAGCTTAAGCCTTCGAGATGCTAACCCTTAGATCAAGGGAATCGCGTCAGTCGACTAGCTTGGGCTCAGGAGCATGTCACTCGGGAGCAAAACCAATGGCAAAATGTTTTATTTACTGATGAATCTTCGCTTGGATTGCATTCAGATTCTCGAAGAGTACGTGTATGGAGGGAACCTGGCACAAGAAATCGACTGCATCATACACAGGAGGTTTACAGTTATAGATGAGGCACAATTATGATATGGTATTTCTGTTAGGAATTGAACTAAGCTCGTTCTTCTGAATCCTATCTTATCAGCGTTAGAACTGTTCTATAACCTATTGTTTTTCCATACGCTCAAAATATTAATGCAAATTTTATTTCAATGCTACTCCACACACATCTATAATCACGCGAAATTTTTTGGAAGAGCAGAACATTCGTGTTTTAGACTAGCCAGCTTAATCACTTAATCTCAGTCCTATAGAGATCAGCTGTTTTAACCTCTTTAACAGTATTGGATAACAGTTCCCTAAGGTCTCGACAACTTACTCCTTAGTATGGAAAGACGTTATGAAATCAATGCACGAATTCACATTCTATATTAATTTTCTCTTTTCTATTTTGTGTGTAATTTTGATTAAAAATTTCTTGTTTGGCATAAATTGTACATAAATTTCAATTTTTGATATCCCGTCATAATTAAGTTGTTATTTAATTTTAAAATTCGAAACCACTTTGTAAATAAAACAATTCAATTTCCCTAGTAATATTGTGTATAGCTATTAATATAAATATTTTGTTTGCTTATGTATTTATTTAGTTATTTGTTTTGTATTTACGTGATTATTATTTATTTTTAAACTGAAAAAAATATTTGATAGGCGGCAAAAGTTGTAAGTTACAAGGTGCTTCTATAATGAATGTATCTCTGTCTTGTTTTTAAATATACAGTGAGGACGTGCAAGTTAGAACAAATTCATTTATGATTCAGGGGTGTGTTTGAAAAAAAAAACGCTCGGACACGTTAATTGTATCATATTTATCATGTTTATCTGTATAAAATTTTAAGTATATTTTTTATACCATGTCCTATACCTAATCTCAACTTGCGATTAATTTTTTTATAAATAACCGTGAATTTTTGTAACAGTTTATAAAAAAAAACAAAATAAACAATTTAAATAAATGTTAAAATTGTAGACCATTAACTTCCTGACAGTAACCAAGTCGATATTCAAATTCTTGTAATACTTTACTTATTGTTTAAGGCCGGATTTGTTGTATTTCGGCTCTAATTCTATTTTCTAATTCTTCTAAACTTTCAGGTTTACCAAAATAAACTTTAGATTTTAGATAACCTCATAGATAAAAATACAACGAGGTTAAATATGGCGACCTTGCTGGCCATTCAATAAAACAGCCCCTTCCAATCCATCTATTTGGGAAAATATTGGTAAGGTAATTTCGTACTATTCGCGAATAGTGTGGGGGAGCGCCATCCTGTTGAAACCATATCAACTCTGCCGGTATAAATGGGTTTTTACCATTTGGATAAACTGCAATTAAACTAGGTACTATCTAATTTTGAAGCAACTCTAAATAATTTTCAGAGGTAAGTGCGCCCTCAATAAAATAGGGACTCACAATTGACGTGCCCACAATTCCTGCTTCCATACTCCAGTGTGGATTTTCTGAACTGGAACAGGAAAAACTTGCCTTGTCGGAAAAAACAATTTTACTTAAAAATTGTGGGTTTGCATTACATGTATTCATCATTATTTTGCAAAATTCTATTCTGCAAATGTGATCATTTTCAGTAAACTCCTGAATTAAATGAATTTTACATGGATGCCATTTATTCCTATGCAAATATTTTAGAACACATGATTTACTAACCGACTGATCTGCAGCAACTTGTCGAGTTGATTTTCTTGTAAATCGAGCAAAATATCTAATTGTCTGTTTTCTGGAAACGTGGGACGGTCCAGGTCATATTTGTCTCTAATATGACTAAATTAACTTTTTTTTCAATTTTGCTTACTACCGAACGTGTAATAGTTAAACAGATCGCAAACTTCGGCCTGTGTTCGAGTGTTGTCGCCATATCCTACCATTATCAAAATTTAAATTCTTTGTTTTTTAGTTAAACGCGGCCATACTTTTAAAATTTTTAACTACACTTGACACTGACTGACATTTACGTAAAGTAATACATAATGTTTCCATGCAAATTTAAATGGTGACAAGGTGTCAACAATCAAATATACCTGTTAAGAAACTATGAAAAAACATGTTTGAATATGCTCAAATGACCCAAACAGTTGCAAATTTATTAATAATGATAGTATTATACCTAGAAACATGGTATGCAAAATATACTTAAGATTCTATGCAGAATCCAAAAATCGAATAAAAAATAGGTGTTTCCATTTAAAAAATTGAAGTTGATGGTCGTTGCTTATTTTTGGTTGACCCTGTATAGGGTCAATTGGGGTAATTGTGGACGATATTTAATGTTTTGACTTGCTAAACGATTTTTGTGGACATCACGCATTGTGTTATATATGTAAATTAGCAGTCACATAGCTCATAGTATCTTCTTTGTTAATTACTAGTGGTTTTCTGTAATTACAAGTCACATTAAGATAAAAAAATATATTCAACATGCTTGTCCGTTTACATTTGCCCCTAGTCTTTAGGGGTAATTGTAAACAAGCATCTCTTGACACATTTACTCTACCAGAAAAAAACCTGGAGCAAATGTAAACAAACTATTAAAGTCGCTGTTTAGCAAAATATTTTTTGATATAAGTCGTGTTTACATTTACCCCAAAAAAATGTGATCTTAAAGGTTTTTGATTTCACTTTGATTTCCGTTAATTTTTCATTCACAGCTTCAATTAAAAACACATATTTAAAAAGAGTAGTCTTTCTCTTTCCACCTTTGAACTGCACAAGAATAAATTTCCCTGTGGACAAGTCTGAACTCTCGACTGTTTTAAGCTCTATATCTTGTTTTTCCGGTTCTGCCCAATCTATTTCATCATCAGTATCACCTAGACTAATTCTCCATCAGAACTTTCCGACTTTGCAACTGGTTCACTTCTCATTTTTTCCAATTTTGGCTCTAACTTTTTGTTGTCCGTTTTCGGATTAGCCTTTTTTCCTTTATTTTTCTTCTTCTCTTCTGCTTCTCTTAGTCTTTCCAAGACTTGGTTGGTTGTTAATACATCCCATTGCTTTAATCTTGGTATGACTTGTTTTTTCTCTTCAACAATATCTTCACGGCGGCTGAGTGGCAAGAAAATGTTGGTAATTTCTGTCGATTTACTGATAGACGATGACGTCGATGGTTGTGGACTTATGGATAGATGCCACTAATAATTTTTGGTAGTCAGTTGACGATGTAGAAGGCTGCTGTCGGCTGTCAGCTGATGACACTGAATGATGTTGACTGCACCATGATGAAGTTAAAGGCATTTGATCGTCGACCGTGGGTAGAAGTGGGTTTGGTTCAGAAATTGCAACAACAGTTGATTTAGAGGATACTGGTTGGATAATAATAGCATCAGATGTTACAGATTTTGGAGCTTTGAGGGCAGCTTCGTATTTGGCCAAGTCTTCTGGTGTAAATTCATTTTGTGGGAATTTGTTCCGATCAACTGGGTATACGCCAGTATTTTTAAATCCAGATATAATATTGCTAGAAACCATAGACTCTTGCCAAGTAATGCCAAGTAATTCGGTAAATTTTTCCTTAGTTAGCCGTCCACACCCTCGTCCCATTTGTTCCTTACCAAACTTCACCAATTGTTTATTCCAGTTCACCTTTAAGGGTCCGAAGACACACTTGTCCAAAGGCTGAAGCTGAAATAGAGTTCCTGGATAGTCGCTATTGGAAGTCCAACGAGCCTGGACTCCAGCTCCCTTGAATACGATGAGCCGTGGAAGTGCTTTTCCATCGGCAGAAATACATCCTAAGACTGTCGTCGACTGTCTTCCAGAGCCTCCAGATATCCGGCACAGGACCTTTCCTTTCTCTCCAATTGCCCTAATATGATAGGGATCATTATTAAAACCTGACTCATCAGCATTAAAAATAAAGCTTCCTTTATCATCTTAATTATTTTCATCAATGATTCTTTTCAGGTCATCAAAAAAATGGTAGACGATCTCAGGTTTTCTAGCATCCTTCCGCAGTTTTTGCAAATGTTCCGGTTTCTTAAGAGACAGTTCTGCTTTATCATATGGTAGACCCATTGCAGTACGTGCCAATAAACATTTCACTATTTCATTTTCGATATCTGAGGATAAAACTTAGGAACGTCCACCCTTTGTCACATTTAATGGAGTCTTTCTTCCTCCTATTCTTTGGTAAATAACTGATCTGGGAACACCATAGAACGTTTCTGCTTGACGATACGTTTTATTTTTATTTTGGACATCTGCAACGGCATTCGCAACATCTTCAGTTGTATAAGAAGGTGCTTCTTTTTTCCTTACATAAGTACGAGGCATCTTTACACTGCAACAAGACAAAGAAATTACTCATTTTACATAAACTATCGGCGAGACACTAATTTTATTATGTTTACAATTACCCCAAAAGTGTGTATACATTTCCCCCAAGAACAAATTTATTAGAGGAAAATGTAAACACTGATTTATTTTAGTGATTATAAAATTTGTCGACAGACATTTAGGCGTAAAATAGACACAATAGTATAACAATCAATGTCCAAATGAAATATCTAACTTACCTCGATGATTTGAATTCGAAAACTTCAGTGCCTAAATTCAACATAAAACCACCAAACACATCAAATTGCATCAGCCAACTAATGCGAGAAGAGCACAAACAGGAGTAAAATTTCGAGGGAAACCGAGTTCGCCTGACATCGGCACGACTCGAATAGTGAGCTTCGCGCTAAATTTGAAATCTAAATGTTGTTGTGTTTCTTATTTAAGATGTGTCTACAATTACCCCAGTTTACATTTACCCCAATTGACCCTACATGAATTCATCATCAAAAAAACCGCGACAAAAAATTAAAATCGATGTTTCCGAGCGTTTTTTTTTTAACAAATCCCCTAAATTTTAAATGAATTTGTTCCAACTTGCGCGTCCTCGCTGTATAATCTTCGTGTATGCATTCTATACTATGTGTTTGTTACCACCATGTAGTGATCTTAATAGCACGAATCTTGTCATTGAAGTATCTTTTGAGGTTCGCAAGCAGCTTTTAGAAAAAGAATATGTTTTCGTTGGAAGGAGGAAATCAAAGATTGACGCATTACTAAGTATTTTCGCTCGTATACTTATGGTTACACAAGTAGGGACTGTAAGGAGAAGGAAGATTTTTTTGTTCCAAATGTAGTCGGAATCATCAATTTGAAGAATTTAATTTTGAGGAAAAAAAATTATCAATTGCGTCAGAGCTAATTTGCAAAAAAGACAAATCATTGGCAACTGATGATTCCTCTTAACAAAAACTGTCTTTGTTTTTCAAACTACCTCGGAAGACTTAAATCTAAAGTTAAATATAATTAACAGATCAAACGAACTTACCTAAGTGAAGTTCGATCTGGATTATATGAAGCCTTGTCGAAGTAAATAAGTAGAACAGGTAGTATCTCCGATGGCATCGAGTCTCGCACAAATTCAAAGCAAATAAAAACCCCCCGGTCCTGCATACCCAAATCCATTACATATTGCATACCTTCAGCACAGATGTAAATAGATTTACATCTGTGCCTTCAGTCTTCGTTTGTGTGTCGAGTCGACAGTATGTACCGCTCCGCTTTTCGAAATTATCGATTTTATTTTGTACCGTGTTACCGTATTGTTCATTGTTCATTAAATAAATAGGTTAATATGCCTAAGCACAGCCGTAAATGACAACATTCTCGTAGTCGATCTAGAGAACGGAAAAATCGGCGTTTAGAAAAACGATTGGCCGAAATGCAACGACAATTAGATGAAATTAATAGTCGGGAAAAAAGGCGACGTTTGGAGAGTATGGGGAGCTCTAGAGGCGGTGATGCCGGAGAACCCAGTGCATATTCTTCACCGTATGATAGTGATTTGTCGCCTTGCCACTCTGTTCGTGAAACAATTAGGGTGGACGTCCACCAGTTAAACAGTAAGTACCAAATTGTACGTTTTTGGTGACGTACATTTTAAATTGTATGCTTTTGCCAACATACATACTTGTTGTTTTTGGTGACAACATAATTTAATGTTTAAAGTACCTATGTTTTTGGTAACATAAGTACATAATGTATGTATATATATTTGTTGTTTTTGGTGGCAACAGAATATTTTTAGTGTGTTTTTGGGGACATGCCTGTACTTAATTTTAAAATTATGTTTTTGGCAATATATTGTTTGTACAAACTACATGTATTTGTTGTTCGAGACATGATATTATGTGTTTTTGATAACACTTTAATATGCTTATTGTTCTGATTCTGTTTTAATACAAATTAGAAATCAACATGTCTCTTTTATTGCTTCAGGTGATTCTGAACAGCAAGAAAATAATCCTCAGCCCCCGATCGTGCAATCAGAGGAAGCAAAAGAAAAATATTTGAGTTCTGAGGTTTTGCAGATACTTGGCGATGAGCCAATAAATCAGACCGTCTTAGGACCTCCAACTTATGAGGCAGTAGTCCCTCGCTGGAGTAATATTTTACAGAATGGTTTAAGTGAGGAGAAAAGTTCTTCTCCAAAAACATATAATACCCGAAAATTTTAAGTCTCTGGAAGTACCTCAGTTAAATCCCGAGGTTAAGGCAGCCTTAACTGCTCAAATACTCCGCAGAGATGAGCGCCTGGTGCGAAAACAGCAGTTTGTGGCTGCAAGCATATCAGCAATTTCTCAAGCCTTAGCTTTGATGCTAGCTGAAGAAGGGGGGGGGGGCAACAACGTATATATGCAATACCTAAGTAATGCTGGTCGCCTAATGTCTAAAGACAATTTTGAAGCAGATGCACAATCCAGACTTAAATTATCCAAAGAAACCGAATGGGAAATAAGCAACTTGGTGTTTAAAGATATAATATCCACTTTTGGGAAACCAGAAGTTGATCTCTTTGCTTCAAAAATGAACGCTAAATGCAAAAAGCTTGTATCATGGTTGGGAGGTTCAGAATGCATAGCAGTGGACGCCTTTACGATAAAATGGAACAAGTTTTTCTTTTATGCTTTTCCACCATTTTCTGTTATTCTTCGTGCTTTGCACAAAATAAAAGAGGAAAAAGCTAGAGGAATTGTCGTTGTGCCCTTCTGGACATCCCAGCCATGGTACCCACTTTTTACATCAATATTAGAATCAACACCTTTAGTTTTCGAGGCTGACGAACGTTTACTTTCTTTTAGGAACGTGCCCCATCCACTTTGGCGAAAAATTTCCTTGGTGGCAGGAGTGTTATCCTCCAAGCGCTGAGAGCTGGTTCAGTACCTGAAGAAGCTTTAGAAATTTGCTTGGCCTCCATCACTACCTCTACAATTCAACAATATAATTCAGCTCTTAAACTGTGGTGGCAATATAGAAAATCTCGAAACATGAATGTTTATTCAGCCTCTGTCCCAGATGTTTTAAAATTTTTTACTACTCAATTTAAAAATGGAGCTACTTATACGTCTTTAAATTCATTTAGAGCAGCTCTTACTCAAATTTTGGGGCCAGAATTTACTTCGGATTTTAGAATTAAGAGGTGTAACTGCTCCCAGATACAATTACACAGGGGACCCCTGTATTGTTTTGACATATGTTAAATCTATGTATAATGAAACATTAAGCCTTCAAGACCTCACATATAAATTAGCAATCCTTATTGCCTTGGCTACTGGTCAAAGAGTACAGACTTTAGCCAACATAGAAGTTGAAAATATTATTATAGATGAAAACAAAGTTGAGGCTGGTTACCTAAAAAACTTAAAACTTCAGCCAAAGGTCGCATTCGACCTACTCTTTTTTTGCCTTTCTTTAATCAAGGTAAGAAAATTTGTCCAGCTAGAACCTTAATTGAGTATTTAAATAAAACCAAGAATTTAAGACAGACGTTAAAAAATCTTTTTATTACCGTTAAGAAACCTCATAGAGATGTCACTTCTCAAACAATTTCTAGATGGTTAAAGGTGATTCTAAAGAAGAGTGGGTTGGATACGAACCAATTCACAGCTCATAGTACTCGCCATGCTGCGACGTCTGCAGCTGCGCGAAAGGGAGTATCTTATGACTCTATTCGGCTTGCAGCTGGCTGGTCGGAGAAATCCTCTGTTTTTTTCCAATCATTATAACAGACCTTTGCTTCAAAAAGTCAATTTTGCAACGACTGTTCTTAGTTGTTAGTATCATAATGAGTTTTTATCTTTAAGTTTCTTGTTCCTAATGTTAGTATAGGAAAATATTTTCCAGATTTGTTATTTGTCATATTAAGTAGGTACATTTTTATTAGGATATAAGTTATCTTGAAAAATAAATGTATAACCATATTATGTTGTTGCCATCCTTAGAATTAATGTTTTATGTACATACCAATTCTAAGTGTGTGCCTAATATTATTAATATGATATGTTTCCAATGAAAATTGTTGCAACTTGCTTTAAATAGCTACCTGTTCTACTTATTTACGAGACAAGGCTGAAATATAATTAATATTCTAGTTAGTTATTTTACTAATGGTTAATATATAAAATACTGACAATATATCTTTTGCCAAGTTTTGCAGATTTTGCTCAGTTTATGAATGAAAAGTATGATATTTTATTGGTCTTACTGAGACATGGTTGAATAGTTTCTATAACATCTGATTAAGTGAATGGATAGGCTAAATATAGTCGGAAGGAGAAGTCGGTATATTCAGCTTTTTATTGTGAAAGAGTTGATATCAACGTCAACAATATAGACTTGGAATACTTATTTACTATTATATGTCAATGTTGGACTCAAAATTGCTCTACTTTTTATTTATAAACCTCCTAAGACTCGGGTATCTGAAATCTTGAATGAATTTCCTTGATGAAATCATTCCATATAATATTAGTAAGTTACGACTTCTCTATAGTATTTGGAGACCTAAGAATAGATCATGATATCTATTCTATCATTTAACTCTTTATATTATCCATTAAGTTCTTACGGGCATGACCAACTAATAAAAGAGCCGTCGTGTATTACAAATACATCTGCTACGTACCTAAAAATATTTTTCTTAATTGTACACAAAACTGCCATACGAGTCGGACCGTTACTTCATATATTAGTGATCACAATCAAATGCCGTTTTGTATCCTCATTATACTTAAATTAAAAAACTTTAGCAAAAATATAATTAAAATTCGCCACCTTAAAAACATTGACTTGAAAAATTCTTGATGGATCTGGCCCAAGTTAGTTGCGCCAATTTTTTTTATTATTGCGGAGGGTTGTTGGGTGGGGTCAGAAATAAAACAGAAACCTGTTTACCTAAATGTCGACGTTTCGACTTATATTAAGTCATCCTCAGGACACTAAGTCTGGGTTTCTTTAGTTAAAATTAAAATTAAGTTTCTGTTTTATTTCTGACCACACCCAACAACCCTCCGCAATATTGAAGATATTGGGTCACAAACACGAAACTGAAATTTTCTTTTATATTGAAGATATAAATAAAAAAGTTGATTTTCTATATCAAAATATTAACGTACTATTTGATATCCATACGTCTTATAAAAACATAAAAATTAGTATGAAAGCAGCACCTTAATTAACCTACAATTTTAAAGTTATTTTAAATGAAAAAAACAAAACCTTTACTAAATCTAAAAAAGATAAAAGTCCAGCTAACTTGACTTATTATAAGGAGCGCCGAAATTTCACCCTTGTCTCGATTAAAAGAAAAAGCTGCTTATCTAGCAGAGCTTCAAAATGATAAGTCTGGTAAATTGGTTTGGCTGGATTTAAGCAACCTTAATATTAAAGCCTTCGATCAGTCATATAACTTATTATAACTTATTAGTCATATAACTACACTATACTTAACTACTTAGTCATATAACTTATTATATGACTGACCGGAGAGTTATATATAAGTCAGATATATAATTTATTTGCGAAAATAAATTTTTATTTGCATAACAAGTTTAGTAATATTATAGTTTTGACTTTTCCCTTCCAGATCAATGTTCACTGACCAAGATAATTACCGTCATTAAATCTAATGCTTCAGGACCGGACAATATTACTCCTTCAATGGTAAAGATGTGTTTATTTATTTATTTATTTATTTATTTACACCACTTCACAGAATAAATTCCAATTAATGAGTGGGAAAATTACAACAATAAATTACAAAACATAGGTATCTTAAGAAAATCAAAAAGAATACAATATTATCAATAATTACAAGCAAATGGTATTAAAAGAAATATAGACAAAGTAAATTAAAGGTAAAACATCTAGGAAAAGTGTACCCTTTTAATTTCCGACAAACTGCAATTAAAGATGTCACACTGATCCAGAACAGAGTCATGTATGTTACATGCTCTGCGCAGAGGAGAAAATTTACAAATGTTGGTTCTAGGTCTTGATAGGTAAAAAGTTGATGTATTCCTTGCTGATATGCGAGGCACATGAAAATTTAGTTGCTGCAATAGATCTGGTGAATCAATAATATTATTTACCAACTTAAATAAAAATTGCAAATCAGCGGATTTTCGCCGATCCTCCAGCAAAGCAAACGAAAATCTTTCCAATAAACGCTGATGTGGGAAACCAATTTCTGGGTACACTCCGTCACTCTTGTACCAAAGATATTTGAGAAATTTTCGTTGAATATTTTCAAGTTCATGAATATGATTTGTATAATATGGTGACCAAACTTGGGATGCATATTCCAATATTGATCTGACATAAGAAAAGTACAGAATTTTTAGACTAAGAACATTATTAAAATTTTGCGAGTTCCTGATGATATATCCCAACATTCTATAACTGCGCTTGACAATATCTAAAATATGCGGTTGAAAAGAGAAAGAGCTGTCAAAGATCACCCCTAAATCTCTAAATTCAGTTGATCTAGGCAGAATAACATCATCTATGGTATAGTTGTAAGTAATGAAGTTTTTCTTTAAGCCAAATGAGACAACATTACATTTAGCCGCATTAAGGGGTAGATTATTATTTTTACACCATGTATTCAAAAGACTTAAATTATTTTGTAGCCGCTCACAATCCAAAATAGAGTCAATTCTAATATATAGTTTATTGTCATCTGCGTACAGCAGGCTATTAACATCAAGTTGGTCAGATATTGTATTAATGAATGAGTTGAAAAGAAGTGGTCCCAGAATTGAGCCCTGTGGGACTCCGGAAGTGGCAACTATCTGCACCGAACTACGACCAAAACATTCCACGTGTTGTGGTCGCTCGGTAAGATAGGACTGTAAAAGATTTGACAAAGAAGAAGAAAATCCATAATATAGGTCGAAATTATTAATGAGAATGTTGTGGTCTAGTCGGTCAAATGCTTTTGAAAAGTCTGTATAAATAACATCGACTTGAGAGTTTGCATTTATTGATTCGGTGATATATTCTGTAAGAGAAATCAAATTTGTAGTGGTAGATCTACCTTTCATGAATCCATGTTGTCGAGTATTTATAAGACTCCCCACTTTAGGATATAAAGCAGAATGAAGTGCGCGCTCAAAACATTTGGAGAAGTTATTTATTATTGTGATAGGCCGGTAATTTTCAACCATGTTTTTGTCATTCTTTTTATGTATGGGAACAATTTTAGACGACTTCCAAAGATCAGGAAAACATTCTTGTTTAAGGGCCAAGTTAAAAAGAATTGTTAATGGTTTTGCAAAAACATGTCTACAGTCTGATAAAAGAAATGCGGGTATTTTGTCAGGTCCAACTATCGGTGTGGGTTTTATAGTTTTTAAAGCACTTAATACCTCGTTTTCAGTAAATCTAGTTATGGTTATGCACTCCGGGTACGGTGTCTGAATATTATTAGAGTTAGAGGCTTGAGGTGAACTAAAAGTCGTGTATGAGCTCCGAAAGAAAGCTGCAAATGCATCAGTAATACTCTGCGGATCCGATAACAAAGTTCCTTGTTGATCAAACATATTTTGGGGCAGGGAGTTATTTTTTTGTGAACTCCGAATTAACTTCCAAAAGTTATTAGGCTGCGAGTTTAAATCATTCTCAAGTCTCGCACAGTATTGTTTGTATGACAGCTCAACATTTCTTTTTATTTTAGAACGCAATTCTCGAAAATTTATTAAATCTTGTTGAAAATGAAAGCGTCTAAATTTTATCCAAAATTTATGTTTTTGTTTTATGTCTCTTACTATTTCAAAAGAAAACCAGGGCGGGTAGGTACGAGCTCTTTTTGCAGTTTTCGGAACATACATATCAAGACAAGAATAAATCTTCAGATAGAAAATGTTCATAGCAGTATTAACATTTTTAACCGCTTCCAAATCACTCCAATCAACTCTAAGAAAACTGTCATATAACAATCTGAGGTCAGCTTTTTTAAAGTTATAAAAAATATTATCTATTTTACAGTTATTAAACTTTTTGTCAGGGGTATAATTGAACCTTATAAATAACGAAGGATGGATAGCTTCCTCGTCAACCAAGAAGTCGTAGCATCGCTCCACAGTACAGAATTGAGGCTCTGATGTAATGACCAGATCCAATAATTTACCTTGAGAATTTTTAATAAAATTTACCTGATTCCAGTCAAAAAAGTTTAAAGTATAAATAATCTGGTTTAATCTGTTGGATGATAATGAATTTTCCGAATAATTAATATACTCAGGTATATTAAAGTCTCCTAGCAAAATTATTTTTGAGTTGAAAAGATAGGTTAAAGAAGATAAGTATTCAAAAATATTTTCATATATATCAGCATTAAGTCCGGGTGGTATGTATATTAAAATAACATATACATAAGAGTGCTCAAATATAATTTTTATACCTATGATTTCAATAATATTTTTAAGGTTATAAGAAAGCGCCAAGTTTAACTTTACCACCGAAAATGACTGCTTTACTGCTAATGCCACCCCCCCGCCCCTCTTCTCGGACATCTCTGCATAGTTTCTATCGCAGCGGTAGACAGAGTACGCATTCGGAAAAAGTTCCGAGCTATAAATCCCATCATTCAGCCAAGTCTCGGCCAAAGCAATAACGTCAAAATTGCATGTTAAAAGAGAATTGTAAAGTACTTTTGTTTTCGAGCGAAGTCCTCTAACGTTTTGATAACAGATGCGAAGGTCATTGCAACGACCATGCTGCCGAGACTCGACTGAATGCGAGCCGCAGGAACCACGAGAGAGAGGGCAGGCGGTTTCACCTTGCAGGTTGGGGGAAACCAATAAAGTTGGTTGCTACAGAGTGGACCCAAAAATATCGGACTTGAATTTGCTATTAGATTGTTTGTATGCATAGCAAGCAAAATGGTCCCAAGCAGCGTGATTGATTTCAATATTCAATTTATATTTATTTTTTAAAGACTCGCAATTAGCACACTTATAATTTTTTTTATCTGCTGCTTTTAATGTGCACATTCTAACTTCATGTGCGCCTGCGCAAAGAGGACAAACGACGTTACCTTGGCAAAACTTCACTGAATGACCAAGAACATTGCATCTAAAACAGCGTGTTATTGATGTGGAGTCATAAATGTTGCAATTGTCAAGACCCACAACAATTCTTTTTTGATCAATTAGCTTTTTAAAAGTAAAAGTATCTAAACGTAAAGTAGCCTGAAATATAGTTTCATTTTTTTTTGTAGGCCAGACCTTAAGTACACTCATCCTAGATGCACCACTAAACAACAATTTATTTTGAGACCGCAAATGAAATTCTAGTGCTTCGTTAGAGTAATCTTCTGATAAACCAACTATTCGGATCAACGGCATTGTCGACTGAAGTTCTCGAATCTCGTAGTCTTCCCTAAGTTTCTCATTGGCCAGATCCTTCATTTTTTCTGCGCTATTAGGTTCAACTGTGACAAGAACACCGCCATTTGCAATGTGTTTAACATGGTTGAAGGATATGCTTTCATCCGCTGGCTTGATACGGTTTAAGATGTCAGCCTTAGTGTGACTGTTATCTTGTGCCGTATTCTTCGGTTTTATAATAAGCCTTGTTTTTTGACCGCTCAACGCATCTGCATAACTAACTCTAGGTTGCTGGATCTCAGTAGGTTGTAGAACAGAGAGTTTCTCATCTATGGTCTGCAATATTGATTCTTTGACAGAAGAAATGTCGTTCTGCAAAGCTTCCCGAATGGTACTTTTAATTTCATCCAAAGGTAGATTACGACAGGAAAGACAACGCCAAGTCAGTCCAGGAATCGCTGTAATAACATTTACTGCATCACTGGGTATACGCATGCATTCAGCATGGAATCGCTTCTTACAAGATCCTGCGCAGGTGAGATGCGGCTTGCTGCGAGAGGATCCCGCCGACGTGTTGCAAAGCCCACACAAGGACATTTTTTATCTCTATAGACAATCTGTAGTGGTCACCAGAGAAGCTTCTGTGAAAATTTCAGAATTTTCGAACCATAAATACAGCCAAACCTTAACACTTTACTGGTCAGCGCAAAAACACACGTCCGCTCAGGTCAGCGCCTGATTTCATAGTTTTTATCACAAAATTTTACGATAAATGACCTTCTTATTCTACTTGAGCTGCCAAAATTTATGTAATATTATTAACCCTTTTACTATTAGAATAAATGGTTGATTATTAACAGGTTATTTCTGTAAAGTATGGAGGGGATTGACCATCATTCCTATTTCTAAAGTTTCTTTACCACACTGCATTTTTAAAAACACATACTTTTTCAGATTTAACAACTTAAAATGGAACTTCTCTGTTGTTATAACTGTCGCATCGCTGAAAAAAAAGAGGATATGGTGGTTCTTTTTAATCAAAATAAAATATTGATTCCTTAATTATTTTGTTTCTCCAAAACGGTTAATTTTATCGATGATGAACAAGAGTGCATTTCCTTTAGTTTAAGGTCCAAGCTATTCATATTTATTATTTCAGAGTCTTTATCATACACAGTGCTAAAAATTTAAGCATTATATTGTAGGTTGTACCGTCCGCCCGCGTACTGTAAAATAAATACGGTAAATGTATTTGAAACTCCATTTTAGGAGATCTTGTCTTTGTTAGTGAATTTTTTGTATAGGAAAGTTCCTATAGAAATTTTTTTTTATATTATTTTTTTATTGTGAAAAATGTGAAATGTTTCACACTCCGTATAAAGGATACCGCCACCATAACATTCCTAAGCAAAAAAATTCTATTATTTAGTTTTACCGGGATGTTTTAAAATTCTTGCAAGCGCGCATCTCCATTATCCGAGTTTCTCGAACCCGCGCATCGCAACTTTTATGGAAATCAAATGACCCGACAAAAAATAAAAAAACTCAAAAGTTGCCGTTCTTTCGCGAGCTCACCTTTAAAAATGCTATTCTGGCCAGACGAATCCAGACATTTTCCATTTATTTCCGGTTTTCATCCGAGAACGTGGTTCGCAATGATTACGGTTCAGATTGCGGACGACTTTAATCCAGAAATATCAAATTGAGCGAAACAGGAGTCACAGTCGGCATCGGAAAGGGCAGAACACGCTTCACTTTATGTGTCCCTATCCTGATTTCCGCACCACCTGGATTCAATGATTTGCTAATGTGATGTGAGAGCCGCGTTTGCTTTTGTTACTCTGCGAGTTCAAGAGGACAATGGCTGTGAGTGTTTTATTTTAAATGGGTTTAATTTCAATTACCGAAACTAGTTCCAATTTAACAACAGGACTATGTTTCGTGCAATAAGCGATTCCGAGTATCTAGTTCTGCTCTGCGGATATTCAGAAAATAATGCCATTTTTTTAGATTTGTTTTCTGGACAATTGTATAAAAAGGTTGTCCCAAATATAAGGGTTGCCATTAGGATTAGGAAACCTAAAAAAGATTAATTTAAACAGTTTAGTTCATTGGAAAAATGAAGGAAAACCATGGACGATTTAGAATATAAACATTAGCTTTGGTAAAGGTCCATAAAAGTGAATGAAAAAATCTTAGGGTTAGAAGGTCGATAGTAGGCAAATCGCCCACGTAAAATTCGTATTGAAAATCCTAAGCATTAATTAAGACATGAATGACCGAGAAGTTGGTGGAAACAATGAAAAAATATCAGCGTTCTTTCCATTTCGATAATTAAGAAAACCTTTTTTTCTTTTATATTGTAGCGTTTTTATTTTTAGGGGTTGCTTATTGAAATAGCAAGCTTTATATTCTCAACATTTAATTAATCTTTCAGTATAAAATAAATAACAAAACAGATATAACCTAATAACACAAATCTACAAATTCTTTTCCAGATTTACTGAATTGCTGGTTTCCAGCATATATTATATGGCACAACAAAGCTGAAGCTGTTTTCTTTCCTGATTTATGGCTTTTGGAAATTGGCTTCCACTTTTGTCACAAGACGGCTCTAGATTGAATTGAACATTGGATTTAATTAACTCATAATCCCAGACAGTGAAGATCACCCTATCTTCTTTTTAACATTTAGGGCCGGTATTATAAATATTTTCCAAAAGTTAACTTTAACTTTAACCATCAAGTTACCCTTAGTAACAAAATGTCAGTTTTATAAACGTCCTTTTCTTCTTTATCTTTGAGACGTAGATCTACTTTTAGAAAGAAAGCCTCTACAAGCTAAAGTACTATGAAAAATGGCGACATTTTATATGGCATATCAGATTCTTGACAGTCCGGTAGTCTCGAGGAGATAATTTCGTTTTTCTACTACCGTCTATACGTCAAGGAATAGAAGCTTTTTCAGTGTTAGGTTATATCAAAATTATTGACTGAATATGTGTCAAAAACCAGATTTTTTATAAAGTTAACTTTAACTGATACCTTATCCACCTGATAAAGTTAACTTCTACATTTTGAAGTTAACGGTGACATGTGACGTTATTCCACAAGTTAACTTTAAGTAATCTGTCAAAATAGTATTATAATAAGGGCCCTTAGTGGGTTAACGTATGTTTTTTCTCAATGTAGTCACTGACATATTTGTATGAAGCTTGTATGGTGAAAATCGGAATCGTAAGTCGGCCATTTTGCTTGGCAAAATAGACAGGGAGCTAACAGACAGTTGTTGACATTGACTGAGAGAACATCGTTTTTTATTGTCATACCATTTGAGCATGTTTTTCATTTTAATGAATGCTAGAAGCGTGGCTTGAATTTGCTATTTGCTTGAAGGATGTTATTTTAAATTCATTACTTTTTTTCTAAAAAGTTCTCTTTCAATATTGGGAGTAGTTTTAATTGATTAAGACTTTGAGCTATAGAATTTGTTCTGATTAGTTCTCTCCAACAAATTTTAATAACGCTGATACTACTGATACTGCTGGCTTTACATATTTATTTAAGCATTTATTTTGTCTTTTTTTTTCACACGAATCATTTAGTGAATTTATTTATAGGTTAGAATTTATTTATATATTTATAGGTTTGCACTGCCTATTTTTTATTTTATTTCATGCTCGTATCATACCACTTCCTGTGTTCACTGAGACAAAACATAGGTATAGATACTAAGAGAGCTGAGCACCCAGAATGGATCAGAATAAAAGTTTTTGTTTTAACTTGTGTTTTTTAAGGAGTTCCTTTTTATTTTATATTGACATGTGTCTTTTAATTGAGTTTTTATGAATATTATAGTTCCATAAAATGTTGTTAGTTTTAGTAAAATAGGGATATTATTAACCTAATGGTAATGTCTTTCTATGTATGATAAGAAAATAGCACAAAAATCTTCACAACCTTTTCTAATCTATTTAAAACTAGGGTAGTTCAGAACTAACAAAATACTTTTAAACATTTTTAGATTAATTCTAATTTATATAAAGTCTGTTATAATAAATTATTGTATTGTTAAATAAAAAAAATAAAAAAAATAAAGAATTAATAATTCTAATTAATCAATAAAAATTTATTACTTTAATATTGCTTTAATTATACTTGGATTAAATGAAATTTGAATGGAGGGGTGGGTAATAGCAGGAAGGAAAAAGGAGAGTAAAGGTATGGGAAGTGAGGGTTAGAAAATGGGTACAAGGGAACCAATGGAAGGAGGGAGACTTACTACAGACTATAGAGACAGCTCAGGGTATCTTCTCAAAGGGAAGCCGACTAGCACTAACCACTTTGGTAGAGTGGCGTGGATTAAACAAAAGTTAAATAAAATATAAGCGCCACCTGTTTTATCCCAGATGGATAAGAAAATCCCGATGACCAAGAAAACAGGAAATTACTAAAAGCACTATACCTATAAACCTGAAAGAAAATCTCACAAGGAAGAACAGACAGTTTTAAGTGAATCTGTATTAAAAGAAAAGTTAATAATCAAACATATTATTTTAAAAACAAGTTATGTTGCCCTTCTTAAATATAGTGTCTATATCAAGACTAAAATCTTATATTATGTTGTTTGGGGCTAAAGTTCGCGTAAGTACTTTCGAAATAGGCCTATTTATCCAGTTTACAAGATCTATACGGTCTATTTCAATAAAATAACTAATATGCACCTAGTTATTATGAAACTATTCAAAACAACGGTGTGGTAGTAAAATCTAATAATGAGAGTGATAACAATGTAATTTTGAGGTTAGTATTTAGTCTAATATACTACAGTAAAGCTAATGAATGTTGATAGGACTTGGTTTACTGGTTAGGTTGTTTTACTGACTGCATGGTTCACTATACGTCACAAACATTGATCAAACCTGGCTCAAAACGGGCTGCATGATTGCGATGGGGGACCTGGGTGGAACGGTTTAACAGTGAATGTCAATGTAGATGTTGTGGACGTTATTGGAGTAGATGTGTGGAGATTTCTACCTCCTATAATAGTGGATAAAGACCATACCGGGAGATAAAAAAAAAGCCTGAATGTGGAAGAATACCCAGATTGAGGAATCGCCAATAGAGTAAGTAGATATAAGCATTGATGGTACTTAACGGTATGCGTGAGTCTACTTACATGTGTAATATGTAGATTATCATAACCAAGATGCCAAATGAAAATATTAGGACTATATAACTACTAATAATTGATGAATTTAATATTACCGACTGCATAATCTTCAAGAAATCATCATACAGTTGTGGAATTCGATGGTAAATAGGCAATAAACTAATCTTTTAACACATATTTTTACCTTATAACACACTGCATAATCCGCCGACTGAACTTTGTACTTGACGAGCTAAGAACTGCTGCCAGAATCCTTGCGTCCGAGCACCAGGCAGAGTTGCCGCTGTGCACAATTTTTCTTTTGCTCCAAATAATCGATCTACTCGAGCGGTAGAATACATGGACTGCGCAAACTGCACCAGCCGTGTTGAGGCACGCAACGCAATTCAGTGGGATGCCTGCAAAGGCACCATGCACGCGTCCTGGGGCCGTATTTTTGAAACCATTCGACTTTGATTCGCATACGAACTTAGAGGATTTCGCACGAAAAATCGATATTCGTATTTTCGACCGCTTCGTATGCGAACTTTTTCGCATGCGGTGTCTCGAATGGGTATATACCATTCGAATTTCAAAGTTCGTGTGCGATTCTGCCACTTGTCTTCTTTTGATTTTAAATTTGTGAGTTGGTTAAGTATTTTCGTTTTTTTTTTGTTGTTTATTGACAAAAAAAAAATTTCTTCGCCCATTTGAAATGTATTCAGATGGTCAATTTAATAAATAATATAGATTAAGCAAGCTTATTACAATGGAATTGATGTGCTCCAGAGACTGTGTAATCTATCCGCTACTTTTATCCACAAGGCTTGTGCAGTTTTAGCTAAAAAATCTTGGGTGAATTTGCCCGACTTTAATTCCGGGTGCTCTTCCATAAATGAAATTAGTTCTTTCTTTTGCTCACTCGACACAAAACCACAATTTTTTTAATTTTTTGAATCTATCTTAAAAAAAGTCAATTCGAAAAACCCAAGATACGCCATGAAAAAAACCTTAAAATTCCCTGATGTTTTTAAACTTAAATTTAAGGTTAGGTTAAAAGATCTTTATCGTCTTCATCCCGTTTGACATGTTTGCCTCCAATAGCACTCGACTTTGCTACGTTGCCACTACATTTCATGTTCGTATGCGAATGAAATTTCGAATGCTGTTCAAAAATGCACCTTTTAATTCGTGTGCGAATTTTGCCGCTCGACTTTGTTCGCATTCGAAGATTCTCGCATGGTTTCGAAAATACGGCCCCTGCGCCGGGCTATCAACCGATGACTATACCCGCATTACGAGGAAAAGAGCACGGGCCTTGAAATTTGTCTGCGCTCGCTGTGAGACCCGAATGGAAAATCTGTCTAATTTTAAATCTATCATTCAGGAAGAAACATCCAAACTTATGGCCAAAATTACTGAGCTCGAAAGTAAATTGCGAGAACTCAGTTCAACCAATAGTGGCGCTCCTACAAGCATTGTACCAGCCCAATTTAAGGAAATTATTTCGGAGGTCAACGAGCGTAATATCCGTAAGAGAAATTTGATCATATTTAATCTAAAGGAACCCTCGTCTAATGAAAATAAAGAACAAAGAATTCGCAAAGAGCGAGAGGATATTAAGAATATAATGAAGACAATCACTCCCGACACTCAGATCAATGATTTCGATATGCACAGGTTGGGCAAATATGATCCTGGAAGAAACACACCGCGACCAATTAAAGTGTCACTCCCAGGAGAAGATACGATCCATAAACTAATAAAAAACAGCAAAAAACTTCGTGATTCGCAATATTATAAAAATGTAACTATATCTTACGATAAAACTCCCAAACAAATTAGTTATTATAAAGATGTGAAGGCGCAACTTAATGCTAGGGTAGATCAGGGTGAACATGATCTTACAATTAAATATGTACTAGGAATTCCTAGAATTGTATCTTTAAACTCATAAGGTCACCCCCTTCCGATACGAATTTAAGCAAAGATCTTATATTATACTATCAAAACTCTAGAGGCTGTAATAGTAAAACTCATGAAATTTATAACTCATTATCTACGGGTTTTTGTGACATTGTGGGACTTACTGAAACGTGGTTAAAAGACGACATCTCAAGTTCTGAACTGTTTCCAACTTATTATGACGTCTATCGCGCCGACCGTAACTTCGAGTCTCATAGTGTCGCAAGGGGCGGGGGTGTACTCTTGGCCATCAAAGGGGAACTCAGAGCTGTGCCTATTGACTTTTCCCATATAAATGAACATTTTGCATTAATAGATATTGTAGGGTGTAGACTAAATATTAACTCTCATTTTCGTATTGGTGTAATTATAATGTATCTTATGCCGTCTTTATCCTATGATTATCTGGAAAATTTTATTAAGGCACTATGCCTGCATGATGCAGTTTTAAACCAGAAGTTGATTGTCTTGGGTGATTTCAACATACCTCTCTTTGGTATTAGTGAACTTGATAATAAATGAGCACTTATTAATTATTTTCTAAATATTTTAGATCTAAAGCAATTAAACAATGTCAAAAATATTATTGACCGAACCCTGGATTTGGTAATTTCGAATGTTGACTGTACGGTCATAGAATCAGACATGCCGATTTCGAGGGTTGATCAATATCACCCCTCGCTACTCGTCTATGTTAATAACTTAAAAATCGAAAAATCACCATCATTTGAACTATGCAGAAATGCACCCAAGACGTTCAATTTTCGAAGGGCCAATTTTCCTTTGTTATACGATTCAATATTGCATGCAAATTGGGAACAATTGTTTAAGTGTTTGGCAGTCAACGAAGCCTGTGACCATTTATATAACTCTCTTAACGTTGTGTTTCAGAACACTGTACCTTTGAGGAAGGATCGAGGGCGTCGGTATCCTCCCTGGATTACCTCAGAGATCATACAGTTAATTAAAAGTAAAGAATCAGCCCACAAGAATTATAAAAGATATGATACAATCTACCATTATGATAAATTTAAAAACATACGAACTACTCTCAAAACATTAAAAACAAACGCATATAATAACTATTTACGTAATATAGAAACGAATATTTGCAGGGATAGTTCTGAGTTTTGGAGGTACATTCAAATGAGGAAGGGCGATTCTAGAATACCGGGTATTATAAGGGATGGTACCGATGAGTTTTCGAATCCACAATCGATAGTTGATGCTTTCGCCAATTTTTTTCAGAGTGTTTACATTGAGTCTGACGCTAACAACTTTACTTCATCTACACTAAAACATTGTCAAAGTGATGTAACTTTAAATTATTTAAATGAGTCTGATATTATTGAAGCCTCCAAAAAACTTAAAAACAAGTCAACTTGCGGTACAGACTTTATTCCGAGCTTCATAGTGAAAGACTGTATTGCGGCATTGGCGAAACCATTGACTTACATTTTTAACCTCTGCATACGCACAGGTATATTTCCTTCTTGCTGGAAGATAGCGCGAGTCAGACCAATTTTTAAAAAGGGCGATAAGTCGGAGCTTCGAAATTATAGACCTATATCTATTTTATGCAATTTTTCCAAGCTCTTTGAAATTTGTATTCATAAACAACTGTACAATCAAGTTAAATCTTTCATCTCTATCGATCAGCACGGGTTTGTGGAGCAGAGATCAAGTGTCACAAACCTGAGCTGTCTTTCTGAATATGTGTGTCAGGCGCTTAATGCTAGAGGTCAGGTAGATGTCCTTTACATAGACTTTCAGAAGGCGTTTGATCAGGTAGATCTCAGAATTTTATTTTAAAAAACTGGATTATCTGGGCTGTTCCACAGGTCTGTTAAATTTTCTTTCCTCGTATCTCAATGGGCGTAGGCAGTTTGTCGAGATCGACGGCTTTCGTTCTTCTCAATATATAGTGAAATCTGGAGTTCCCCAGGGAGCAAATTTGGGTCCTTTGTTGTTTATATTGTTTATTAACGATCTCGCATTAATCATCTCTTGTTATAAATTGCTTTTTGCCGACGATCTGAAAATTTACACTAAAATTAACTGTTTAGCCGACTGCCAACATCTTCAAGAAGTATTAAATAGTATTAATAGCTGGTGTCAGAATAACAGACTTTTTCTTAATGTATCAAAATGTTTTCTTGTTTCCTATTGTAGAAATAAAACTTCTATACAATATGATTACCATATACAGAATCTTCCTTTAACAAGATGCCATGAAATCAAGGATTTGGGTGTAACGTTTGATGAAAATTTTGACTTTAAAAGCCACATTCAGAATATTGTACTATCATCATCCAGGTCTTTGGGGTTTATTATTAGAAATTGTCGTAATTTTAACGATACCAACGTGGTACTATTATTATATCAATCTTTTGTACGCTCAAGACTCGAGTATGCGTCACTTATATGGCATCCAATATATGAAACTGAAATCAAAAACGTTGAATATATACAACGCAGACTTATAAAGTATTTGCACTATAGGGAAGATGGCATTTATCCAGCCAGAGGCACTTGCCAAAATGTCATGCTTGGACGGTTCAATATGAAAACCTTACTCGATCGTCGTGTGACAACGGCTATAACTTTCTTATATAAGCTAGTAAACAACAAAATAGACTGGATTTCACTTCTAAATCAGATTTGGTACATTGTCCCAAGGATAAACTCCAGAAATTCTCGCACTTTTTATTGCAACAGAGCATTAAATAATATTTTCAAGAGAGCTCCGATTTTTTACATATGTAATTTGTTTAATACGCTTTGTAACTACAACATAGATCTATTTGTTGATACGCTATCTTCTGTGCTGAGGCTACTCAATCAATAACCTAGTATTACAACCTGTAAGTACCTGTCTAATGCTGTTTGTTATTTAGAAGTGTGGCATAAAGGTATGTTGAGTTCTTTTTTATTTTTCTTTTCTTTTTGTTTATTCTTTAAATTAGTTTTAACTGTTTTACTTTACTACTTTGTTTTTTTGCATTTAATTTTTATTCTGTTATTATTGTTTTGATTTGTATTTTTTTCTGCACTTCCTGTAAGTGGGTGACCGTTGGAAATAAAGACTTATTTATTTATTTATTTATTTAGTATCCATAAACTAAAATACCCAAAAGGTGAGTTTTCAACTTTTCATTGGAGTAAAATCGGCAAAAATACCAAGAAACAACCTTCTTCAAAGGCTTGTTCTTCAAGACTCCTAGAGGTCAAAGATTTTCGCGCCAGAAATGGTGTTAGTAGGGATATAGGAGAATGAGCTGGGATCTTATTGGCTAGGATTATCTGACATTAGTGAAATCAAAACAATTAAAAAAAATTAATGTTATGATTAATAATTTGAGTTTCATCATAAGGGTTGAAAATTATTGATATCAAAAATAGAATTAATACTGAAATGATAACTGTTTATTTTATTAATTTTAGCACCAGAATAACTTAGAAATTGCCTCTTAAAGTTCTATAATCGAGCTATGCTTTCGCTAACATTTTAGATTCATTTTATTTTCTTATTCTTTATTTATCTGACGAAAATAAACTGTAACAGTATATTACTTAGATCATAAAAAAAATTAAATAATAAATGAATTAAAGAAAAACATTGTTTTGTTTCCATTTTGTCATTGGTGATATGTAGCATACTATTCTTAATTGATTATTGCAGTAAATTAACTCATTTAGATATGTAAAATAAAGCTGATGAAGAGTTTTATTTTCATTCTAATCAATATGTGATGCTAACACCTAATCAAAAAATCTCTTTTCTCTATAAGTAACCTTTTTGATGAGGCGTTTGATTTAAATATTACTTAAATAATATGATTATCAGATTAAATGAAATTTGACTTCCCGCCTTAATTTGGTCAGGCCTTTTTATCAAGCGAGAGGACGCCAGCTGATTTGTCAGAGGAATTTCTATCAGTTTATATGCAACCACCACCTCTCTATATTGTTGTTTTTTATGCTGACATAATAGAATGGACCAGCCGTCGCGCAACGTTATCCGTCCCATCGCAGTGCGAGGGAGAGACCATTTGAAGAATGGAGCTAATTTGGGCAAATTTTTATTCCTTATTATTGCTCCCCATAGACATTCAGAAAGTAGAAGAAATTTAGAAAGTGATATTAGAAAATGACCAATATTGATGAAAATGTAATAAAAAATTATTTGCTGACTAGATAAAGATGTGTTAGATTTAATTTATGCTTAATAATTATTTTAATCAATATTCTTGTCTCTTAATTGTATACTAAATAATTTGAAAAATATTGGCATTAAAAAAATCAACGTCATATAGGTATAGCTAATAAGTACGGTTCTTTAATAAAGCATTTTTTTACATTTTTAGTGTTTTTCAGTTGTCCGTCACTATCATTTCTTGCATAAAAATTTAAATAAGAATAATCTTGTATTAATTAATAAAATGGAGTTTTGATTATTTTATAGGTTTTATAATTTTTTTAGCTTCATTGAATGGTTATAATTCTATATAAAGTCTAATGATCGCATGCGAGATGTTTTAGCCATAAATATTATTTTTATTTAGAGGTATATAATGTAGTAGTTAATTTTAAAATTTAAATTTCGCGCCTTTAGATATAACGTCATATGTGTTGACAGTTATTACGTTTTGTTAGGTTGACATAAGTGATTGACAAGTAGAGATGATTATGACGTAACTCGATTATGGCGAGACGTATTAACTTATATATTTTAAATTATGGATTTATAAGTTATGGCCATTCTACAATAAATAAAGTATCTTAAAATAAAACACATAATTTAAGTAATGAGAGGACTTTATTATAAAGTTTTTATATGTGTAGGTATGGTTTTTTATTATTAGGATGACCAAAACTTAAGTGCTAAAAGTTTCATGAGTGTAGGTATTTTAGTACGTTTAAAAATATGTATTTAAAATAGCTTTCTACATGCAATACTAACTGAAAATGTCTATTCGTAAAGAAAACTTTATCATGAGTAACCCAGCAACAAACTGCATTTCTTTTGCCCTTTCAGCCTCAACGTTGACTGCCTGTAAAGCTTCTGCAGTATATCCTGGCTTACCATCAACTGGACTATACCATTTGGATAATGTCCTTGGATAAGGTAAGGAATCCTTTCCATACATGCTTTTGATGATGATGATGCATAGGCTGAATAAAAATGGAGAGAAAGGGCAAAAGACTTAAGCTCAGGGCTATACTTTCCTCTACTACCCTTCTTGAGTTGTCTAAGCAGCATCTGTTTTTATATTTCGGGAATACCCTCCTAAAAGGGCAAGCAGGATATATAGCAATTATAAGTATAATAAAAGTTTAATTTATAGCTACAACCACAATTTCTGTAATCCATCTACAATAAAAGATAATTAATTTTAAAGTTTTTGAAAGGTTATGTTTACAATAATACAAAATAGAAAGTTACATTTAGTTGCTTTAGATCTGTGATAATTTCAGAACTCTTTAAGAATTCCGTTAAAATGTATGTAGGAAAGTAATCCTCACTTAAAATGAGACAAAGTCTCAATTAACCTGGGATAGATGCATGCACTTTAAAATATTTGTTTTATTATTCTGATAATCTTGAATCTTTTAAATCTAAACTTAAACTGGAATCTTATAAATCCTAATACCATGAAAATGATGATCTTCATTTAAAATTTTGCTTGTATTTACTGAACAAATTCAGTTAAAAAACTTTTATTTTCTTTCCATTTTTTCTATTACGCCTTTTACTTTCCTTCTATGTACAATGTTTCCACATTAATAAGTACAACCATCTAAAAAAATCAAAATATAGATGATTTTATGAGGGTTTGTAATTAGCAAGGATTTATATAGTAAAAATAAACAACTCTATATATTACTTTATCATAAACAATACAGACAGACAATTCACAATAATTCGGTTTTGAGAAACAGTTAACCAAATACGTTTAAATAAGGAAGGTTATAGATACACTATCCAGGTATTAAATAAGGAGGAAGCTCCATCGCTTGTTGCAGACGATATACCCAAGCGTCGTTTACAAATCGCCAAAAACTAGGCAATCCGCTATACTCATACGTCAAACGTCAGCGTCGTCAACTTGAGTGACCAACATCAAAAGGACACAACCACTATAAAAATGGCGGACACCAGGTAGTGGTCATTTTTGGATATCGTGGCCATACGCATTAGCAGTCCAGATATATTTATTAAGTTCGTGGTGGGGGCTCGTGCATTCTATGTCGGTGCGAAAGGTGCACCATCCAAATTTAAACAACGAGCGCAGTTGCCAAATACCTTTATCGCGAGAATATTTCTGGGAAATATCTACAGCGTTGCCGCTGTTTAAAAAATCCAAATTAAAAATACTAATTATTATTAATGTTTTGTGTAAATATAGTACAAAATAGTTTTGGTTATTAAACGAATTTCGGGTAAAATTGTGTAATTACTGGCAACATGGAATACTAAGCATGTTTATCAACAAACTATTCGCTCTTAGGGATGTCCGAAAAACAAAATAAATCGATATTTTGAATCGATTCAAGATCGTACATATCAAGATCGATCCAGAAATAAATCGGCAACAAAAGATCGATCTCATTACAAATCGATATTTGATTCTGATAATTGTTTATGTGCACTTTTTTTTAAAATAAAAATACATGTATAATTATATAAAGTATATTAACCAAAAAAAAAGAAAATACAAATACAAAAAACATATAATATATAGTCATAACAAAAATAAACGTTATATTCCTAAAAACTATGATAATAATATAGGTTATAGGATTAACACAGTAATAAAGTATGCAAAAAAAATCACAAAATCAATCATTAATCTAATTTAGAGTCTTACCAGTAGGAACTATCTAAGAAATGAAGAAAGAGCAGTTGAGATAAATGTGTTCCACTTAACCTATTCCTAGTCTGTGTTAGAATATTTCCTGCTTGGGAAAAAACCCTTTCTGATGGTACCGAAGACCCAACAATGGATATATATTTTTTTCCAAGACTAGCTAATTCACTCGAATTATGATTTAACCAAAAGCTAATTGGATTATTTTCCAATGGTATTGTTGGAAGGTTTAAATATGCTTTAAGGTCAAGTGACATTTCATTCTGATTAGTTACTAAACAACTTTTTTCGGAAGTGACCAATTTTTTGTGATAAGACCATATACTGTCAGAGTTTTCATTATTGGCAGGGACAGTAACCTGCTTTTGAGAATCGACCCCTTGTTGAGAGTTATTTTGGGTACTATATTTTAATAATTTATCTACTAAATTTATTGCTCTTGCACAAGCATTTGGATCACCAAAGTGGATTTTCTTAAACCTTGGATCAAACAGGGTGGATAGACTTAAAATGATGTTTTCTTCAATAGCCCCAAAACGTTTCGAAAGCTCTGCTAGCACAGTTTGTTTTAACTTTTCAGTCTCTGGAGTTAGGAGGTCTAAATTTAAAATATTATTTTTTAAACAGGTTACAGTTGAGATAATTTTGCTGCATGTTAAATATTTTTCTCCTCTAATTTCTTTGGATACCTGTTCAATAGGCTTTAAAATAAAAAGAAGTTCTCCACATACTTGTATTTCTGCAGCTGAACATATAGATGGAGATTTTGGATTTTTAAATAATATTGGTGTTAGAAATTCAGAGAGTTTTAAAAATCTCTCAATCATATAGAAGGTGGAATTCCACCTGGTTGGAGCCAACTGAATAAGTTTTAATTTTTTTTTAAAGTTTTGTGCTGCTCTTAGTTGATCTGCAGCAGATACACATGTTCTGTAATTTTTGTTGCAACTAAATTTACTGTATGTGCAAAGCAGGGTAAGTGTTTATTTTTAGCAAAAGTATACACAAAAGTAACACATTTGGTAATATTCGCCCCATTATCAGTAATAATAGCACTTACTTTTGACAAGTCAATTTCCCACTCTAGACAAACAGATTGCAAACATTCGCTTAAATATTGTGCAGTATTAAAACTAAGTTCTTTTACACCAATACCAATAGACTTACTATTTTCTTTATCTAAATAATAAACAGTGACTCCCAAGAAGCTAGTTGTTGATATAGTCTCGGTCCAAACATCGCATGTCATACATAGAAATTCCACATTTTTAAGTTCATTTTTAATGATATTGGACAAAGCAGTATACTTCTCTTCAAGCAGATTTGCAATTTTGTGTCTCCCAGGCAAAAATTCCCCGCTTCCAATTCCTTTAAAATTGAAAGCGCCATCTATCGGTGGATAGTAAGATTAAAACTAAATTATGCAAGGTTAGTTAGTAGCGCTTCCTTTCCTTTATTTTTCCTATGACTGTGTTTCTGTTATTTTTACTAATAAACTTGTAAGATAATTTAGGAATCGATCTTCGATTTTTTGAGAGAATTGAAAGACTAGATCGATTCTCGAAAAGATCGCCTGGAAAGAAATCGATCGATTTTAATCGATTTTTTGGGGGAATAGATCGATCTTTGAATAAAATCGATTCGGATCGTACATCCCTAGCTCTGTTCCCTGTGTAAAAAGCAGCCAATGTTTATTCTAGTGTATTCAATGTTCTAAGGACGTCTCCCTTAGTTTACTTTCCCTATGGTGTGAAACTTCATTCTTAGAACATTGAACATTGAATACCTAGAATAAACCTACCTGCAACTGCAACCATAGGCGAGGTGTTAAACTTTCCAATTTTTCATACAATATATATTTTTCTAATAACAGCTTAAAAATCTACCCTTTAAAATTGTCTTTTATTTGCTATCTAAAAATATATACTTTGAGACTAATTAACAAACTTTTCAGAATAAAAAAACTTACTCTTAAAAATTTTAATGATCGATATCCAACAACTAAGTCGAGAACGCAGCATATGTCGTTTGCCAACAACCTATTTATAGTCCGCGCCCGCTGTTAATTAATCGATATAATGCCCGTATGTCCTATAATTTTTAAGGAATTTTAGTAAATGTTTTTCCAGATATTAAAAATGAACTAAACTGATTTATGGTGGTTACAAACCTCTTTTATTACTTTTCACAAAAAAAACCTTAATTTGTAAAAGTTGTAACTACCATAAATCGATTAAGCTATTCATTGTTAATATCTGGACAAAAATTCGACAAAATATTCTTTGCGTTTGTCTTATTTTAGCTTGTCCATATATGTCGTAAGCCTGGGTTAAGTTTGTTCTAAGGATGCTATTTTAAATTAATTGAATTAAGGTTTTTTTCCTAGAAGCTTTCATTATTCTGGTATTGAAAATACCAGGAGTAATGTTATGATTGATTTGCAGCAATTCCAGGTTTCCGATAAGAAAATGTGATTGTATTTATTACCTCTTTCCTATCTTTTTCCATAGTCACTATTAAAAAACAGACTTATTTGAAATACAAAAGCTACCAGAAAATAAAAAAACTTTAGAAAACAACAAGTTATAATAAAAACATTCACTTTGAGTGCTCAGCACTTTTAGACTCTAAACCTATGTCTTGTCTCAGTCAGTGGAAGTGGTATGATACGAGCATGAAATAAAACTAAAAAAAAGACGGTGAAAAACTAAATTTAAATAATTGTGATTAAATAATTAAATAATTGTGAAACGTAATGAAGAAACAAATATGTAAGTAAATATCTATTGTAGTGTAAAGCCAGTAGTATCAGTAGTACCACCGTTATTAAAATTTGTTGAAGAGAAGTGATCAAAACAAGGCCTATAGGTCCAAGTTCTAATAAAATTTACATTGCGTATCTCACTCCATGTTTTTCTTGTAATTAAATCTAAAGTAAGTTGAAAAAATATGGTATTGCCTGATCAGAACCATTTAAAATTTACATACTCTTACAGAATGGATATTTACAGAAAAATTTTAATGTATTTTTTGGTTGTAAAAAAAAGTCAAGAATTTGAATTTGCCCTAAAATCAACGGGGATTAAAAGAATATTTTTTATTATTACGTACATAATATTTAAAAATATATTTACTCCTCATTCCTGTACGGACGCCACTGTTTTAAAACAACCTCCCTTGTCTAAAAATGGCTGTTGATACTCAGAGGGTGTGTGCTAAATTTCATAAACATATCTAAGAAGTTAAAAAAGTTATGATGGAGAAACGATTTTTTTTTAAGATTTTAACGACCTTTTAACGTAAACTTTCTTCTTAAAATCACCTTTAAAAGAATTACCACCCTTAAGGGTCAGCATCCTATTCTGTAACACCCTGTATAGATAGGTATAACGGACTATTTGTTTTTTTTTGTCAATATTATAAGTAATATACCCCTTTATATTTTTTACTTATTTCACAAAATTCAAAAAATTATTTTTAAAATAAAGTAGGTCACAATATATTGGGAACGAAGGCTAAGATATTTCTAGCAAATTTCATAAAAAGTGCTTGTGATGGCAAATGATCTAAGTACTTTTGTTTTTGTGTGTTTTATTTTCACGAATATTTATTATAATATTGTAACTGTGTGAATAACAATAATTGAAGATATCAAAATCTCTAATATTTAAAATTGTTATTCTGCAGAGCTCATCCCGCCTACAAGTTCCTGTTAATCCAATTGCAACAATAGCGTATAAGAAGTTAAGATGTAAAGAAAAAAAATTATATACCTACATACCATAAGTTTGTATCAGGATGACTCAATAATATACAGATGTGCTTTTTAAGACTCGTCTATTAAAACTAAAAACTCAATATATTTTCTCAGCCTATTTCAAACAAAATCATAACACTAAAAGTCTTTCATCAGCACATCAATACGATTCCATGAAACCCATCTTAAGTACCGAAATTAATAACCAGCCTAGCTTTCAATAAATATCGGCTTACCACTTGAGAACCGTGGGTCGGTGTCGGGCCATATTTTACTTTGCCTGACATTTGTCTACATTATTTACATATTTTTATTCAATAAAAAAATATATGGAATTCCCTGCCAATTAAAACCAACATAAAAGTGATTGCAAAACATTAGCGATAATTGATTCAAATGGGATTTCCGATAAAATACGAATATGCTATTAATAAACAGTAATTCATTGAGCTGGCAATGTATAAATAATTTCACTACTTTTTAGTTCAGATAAGAGAGTTTGTTAGATTTCTTCGACGCCTCAAAAACTTAACCTTTCAACTTTCAATATTGCCAAGGGTCAAACTGTTATACCAATAATAGCAAATTAAAAATTGAAATATGACTTTTAAATTAAAGCTGATCACATTGTACTTACTTCTAATTTAGTTAAAGACGTAGTGAGAACATGTGAGCTGGAAAAGATCGATAAGATCGAGTAAAATATTGAGTCTCAGAGATGTTGTCTATAGATATGGAATGAGCTTCGTTACTTACCTTAACACCTCACCGTTTATTATCTCTAAATATAGCTGGGAATCTTATCCGCGACTTCTCAGCTCTCAATCACCACAATCATTACCGTGAAAAGCCACATAAACGTAACTTCCAAACGTTTTACGTTTGCTTGTTTGTTCTCCTACACATCATTACTCTGGGATCTCGCAGCCAAACGATCGCAGCAAATGTATCATGGTATATTTGTTATCGGATTTTTAAAAACATGTGAATTGTTCAGACAATATTTCAAGAGCAAACGCTCTGAAGAACTTTTACCACTTTTTGAAAGGGAACAAAATTTTCTCTTAGAAAAACTACCACGATATCCTCGAATCGAAACTATCACCTTCCTGAGTGCATCGCCATCACTGTCATCACTGACGAAAACTATCGGCTCATCTAGTACAAAATGTTGGAGAAACATTGCTACTTCTAAGATAAGGAGATCTTCTTACTGGAGTTCCTCGCTGGTGCGAGCTTTATAGCTAATCCCAAAATCAGGCACCCCAACGCCCAGCTTGATAATCTTAGTTTGAAAGAATTATTTGATAAACCCTGGTAATCGTCCTTGGCTCCTAGATGAAAACATTTCCAAAATAAGAATTTGAAATTTGCTTGGGCGACTCCTACGAATATATTTACAACATAATTATTAATATTTAGTCTTATATGGCGTCTATTGATGAGATCACATTTTAGTGAATTTCATGGCCAACAAGGTCAAAAATGCAAAATAATATTGATAAGAAATTTTCGTTGGAATTTCCATTAATGTATTTTTTTTAATTCGATTCTAGTAGGGTTATTAAGTGATGATTTAATATTATGAAGAATACCGATAATAAAATAAAATAGCTAGATAAGAAGCTGACTTAGTCATTGACAGAAATATACAAGAGCTGGAATAGTTGTGAGAAACAGAAAAATAGACAAGTATAGTACAACTTAAGCATAAGTTTAAGTATATACTCAAGTATTATAGCTAATAATTGAAGATCTTTATCAGGATACAGTAACCTTGGTTCTGTTGAAATGCCGATGACTAATAGCTACTCTTGAGCAATAGAACCTAATTATAAAAGAAGGAAACATATTAATACCAATATATAGCAGCATATGCTGCCAGAAAAGAAACTAATTGAAAATCGGATATCAAGCTAATTAGCTGTTGTGTTGATAAGCTAGCATTATCCATGTCACGACTGAATCTATGAATATGAGAGAAGAGATAAATCGTAAAGAAGAATGCAAAATTACTAAAAATGGTTAAAGACTTTAATGCTTCAAGGTTCAAGTTTTAATAAGAAATTCATGAGACAAGGTAGAATAGTATACATCAATTCAAGAAATTCATTATTTCATTCTCTAGTAAGAATCCAAGTGTCTTGACAACAACCTTGACACTAACCTAACCTGGAACGCATCGGCAGGAAGGATTTGATCTATGCAGAAGTAGTAAAATTCAACAGACAAATAATCTCAGGATCAAAAACTGATCAATCTGGAGCAAAAGTCGAGCTATCCAAACTACACACTTCACGAAAGATCTCTTTTCGGTATGTGTGGTGATTCTGTGATTTGATGAATGAACTATCAAAGATGAATGGACAAATGGCAAATAGTGTATCAGACTTTGGAATATATGGCCTAGGTCTCTGGTCTAACACTCTGAGACCACTTTTTTCCCTAGCGAACCACAGAAGAGTAACGATCGACATACGACTGACTTGATACTATACAAGGTCGACATACGATAGATCATGATACATACATAGATACATCATACGATACATACATACATACATCATACGATAGATACATATAGATCGACATACGACTGACTTGATACTATACTATAATATTCAGGACTAAATCATTAGCATTTTTTTAATGTTGCTCTAAAAATGGATTGTGATGCAGATCCACTATCAAAATCTACTACAGGCCGTAATGTTAAAGACAATCAAGTAGTTAGTTAAGTACATCAACGCAAGCAGCAACTTGTCTTCAGATATTTAAACAACTATGGGAAAACCTTTGCCTAAAAAACTCGTAAAATAGAGAATTGCCTGATCATGATGATGACATGTTAACAACAAGACTAAAGTCAATAAAAAAACTATGATATCCACTCCGTTCTACTTAGGAACCGAATTATAAATGATTTAAAGTTTAAATTTCTTTGCACCGACTTTCGGACTCACGGATTCATTTATACGATTAAGAAAGGTCCTTAAATGAAATGGTCATAAGAAAGCAAAAATTTTTATTAAGGTCTGAACGAAACTAACTTTGTTGCTTTAACAAGAGTAAAAGAACTACAAATAATTAATATACCAATTATATTAATTAGTACTTAAATAAACTTCTTCTGCTTTCCGTCTGAGGAAATATACTGATAAAACTATCCTTTTACTGTGAAAAAAATCCTTTAGTCTGCAATATTTTCTGTTGCTAATTCTGTGGTGACTGGTCGGACGGTCCCCTAAGATTGAGCAGAAACTACAGAAGATGGACTATAGTTATAATTACAGTCAAAAAATATAGCTAGTGTATGAAAACCTTTTCACGAATAGGAGAAATCTTATAGGACTGAGGCCACGATTAATATACCAGAATCCTCTGCAAATCGAGCAAGAGATCAAGTACTTAGGCGTATACCTGGACAGCAAGCTAATTTGGAGTAAACAGGTCACTCAGGCAATCCAGAAACCAATTACAATTTTTTAGCACGATAAAAAAGTAAGTGGTAGGAAGTGGAGTCTAAGCCCAACATCTTACAATAACTATATGCTGCTGGGATTAGATCTAGAGTCTGGTGGAGGGCATCAAACAAAGTTGCAAATGCTTAAAAACTGACGCTTAGTTGGTATCTGCCTTACAGGTGCGATGAGAACCACACAGAGGATAGCGCCATATACAGCATCAACCTGGGGTAGCAGGATATCCATCACTAATTCTGCTGCCTCTCACGGCAAGAGGACACTGTATGTAGCAAGCTAGCAAAAATAGCCTAACACAACGGCCCGATCTCTAGAATGGCCGACACAGGGCAAGCTGGAGTGTATCGTAGTGACACCGATCGAGAACAAGCTTTCTCACTTGGAGGATATTCGGTCTTCAAAAGGAAATGTTGCCAAGGACAAGAGAAGAAGTTAAAGAGGACCTGGAAATAAATCATTCTTTACTACGACAGCCAGGCTGTCTTAAAGGCGATCCTAGCATGCTGGACCAGTTCCAAACTTGTCTAAGAATGCAGGGACACGCTGGACGCCTTGGGTAAGAGGAAGACAGAGACGGACTGTGTTGTGTGTTTGGTTGCGGGAGACAAGGGAAATGAGCGGGCGCACCAATTCACCAGGCTCAGATATCTCTTGCCAATCAGCTTTGGTCCCTACCTTGGACTAAGTAAGAAATGCTTTTCCCCTATCGTAGACAACTGGGCATAGCACAAAGAGATTATAACAGATCTGACTGGAATCCTAACAGGTCACGTAACCGATACTGCATATCTTAGGGGCGGTTCCCATGCTCTAGTTGTGGCGTGGCATGTATATCATTTATAGGAGAATGTGAAGGATGGGCTGGAATCAGAAGAAAAATAATGGGTTTTCTGTTCCTACCACGAGAGGAACTAAAGGATTTTAACTATGAATGGTAACTGTGCCTTGTCTTCCGTCAAGTCGAGAAAGGGCTATCTATAATTATATGTGTCAGGCAACTGAAATACTTCTTCATTTTTATATAAACTTTAATCACTATCAACCTTGGTGCCGCACTGGTGTTGACTAGATTCTTAATACAATCAAAAAATCACAGTTTGATAATACAATGGAATAGTATCCATACAATACTTAAAAAAATACTTTTGTCATTTGTCCCTTTCTATTCGACCATCTATGTCTTGGGAAAGGGACAGTCTCTGGAAATTTCATACTTCTCCCTCCTCTCCGGACCCATCTTACTGATTTTCTTACAGACACACTCCAAATCGTCAGGAACTGTGATGCATCGTTTCTGTTCAACCCAGTGGCTGTGGTTTCGAAAATTAAATAAAACGGTCACGTTTCGTACTTTCGTGTCGTAGGTGCACACTTGGTCCGTGGTAGGGCAACATCCTGTATTCGGGCGGCACCTGGAAATGGAAATCAAATTCATTTTTAGAGTAATTAATTCTATCTTCGTAAGTTGTTTTTACATCTCATAAGAATATACTAAGGATATTCAATGTCCAAATTAATAGCCCCTAGTGATATATTAGCAAAGATTCCCGAACTGCTTTAGGTGACACTTTTAAAGATATTTACCGCTATTCTGCATTAATAAGATTTTAGAGAAATTTTAATTCGGATAATTCAAAGATTATTCAAAGTTCCTCAAATATTCTAATATACATATAAAATTACAATAAAAACTCAAAGATACGAAAAAATTGTCTCAAAAATCAATTATTCCATAAATTTGAAATACATCTGACATGATCTTAGAAGTCAAAGGACAAAAGGAAAGTACAAACAATCAAGAAGAAATAAGTTTCAATGCTTGGAAGAAACTTAAAATAACTTTAAATGCCAAAAAAAAGAGTTAAAATTGGTTCCAATAAATAAAATGAATTAATGTATTAGTTTTAGGAAAAACAGTTATTCTTTATATAACTTGCATGGTCCAAAATCTAATAATATAATAAATAAATCTAATCTAATAATTTAAGTATCAAATTTTATTAATCGTATACGAGATTCGTCAGAAAATATGAATTTTGATCAAGAGTGAACTACCTTTAATTTTGACATTAACTACATTTTTAATAAACTCTTTTTTTTATGAATTGGCACCACATTAGTGTAATTAGTATATGGCAGTTACAAAAGAAATTAAAAAATCACTACATCATTTAATTTAATATTTACACTACCGCTCAAAAGTTTTTGCCCACCATGTATTCTTTTAAATATTTTAAATTAGATACAAAAATCTTATCTTTATAACTATATTTAGATTTCATCCGTCAAATTTCGACGGATTTGGTAATTTCAAGGCGGACTGTCGATTATAATGTTAGGAAATTCACCAGAGAAGGGACTATTAGCAACAAACCTCGATCGGAAAGGCCAAAGGCAACAAATTCAAAGGAGGATTTAAATTTCAAGCAAATGCAATAGACGCCTTACCGCCCCTGAAATCACAGCAAAAATCAACAAGGGGCGTAAAAAAGCATGCAATAGATGGAGAGATGAGATGAGAATCACTACGTTTTTTATGGTGTTGCTTTCCATATGAATAGGTATGAATACCAAGAAAATGGTAAGAGCAATTTTTCTCGAAAATCTCAGCATCATTGCAGCCGGTTGTGTGGCTGATGTTGCTAGTATATGTTGTGGCGACAGTCACTGTTAAGGTTTACTTTAATTAAACTCCTCAAATCCATATTTATTATGCTAACGGTACGTAGCAACGCCGCGCAATTACCCCTGAGTTACGGGTACCAACCCGCCACCTTATGCCGACCCTACATACTTTATTTAGAAATAGCTTAGTTTGTATTGTCATCATTTTTAGAACCTATAAATATAATATAATAGACAAGAGCAACAATAATTAATATAGTAATCGATGTAGTCATTATCTATCAATCAAGTTAGTTGTAAGTTAGTTAGTCCCTGTTCTCAATAAATTTGTTTTTTAAAAAAGCAAATGGTGGTTGTTGTCCTTTAACTGGCGCAGTCGGTAGTTCGGTCTTTCCAATATTGGACAAAACTCGCCATATTTGGGTTCGTTTCTACGGTTTGAAGACCGCTACAATCCCTGGAAGCTGAAAGAAGACCTGCAGAAACCTTCATAGAACAAGAATCGTCGGAAGTACCTGCAGCGATCCAATTGAAGCAACCACCCGTTCAGCACCGGATTGAAAACAGCTATAGTTTAGGTACTGGGAATACAAAAATCGATTCCTTTAGGAAATTAGGCTAAGAGACAAATGAAAATTTTGGCAAGAACCTTACTAATCCTCACCCTCGTTGGAAGAGAACTAGCCCTTCCCCAATTTCATAACCTCAACCAGAACCCTGGACTACTACCACTTAAACTCGGCAATGCCCAAAACACAGCAGATTATTGGTTTGACGTGATATAATCCAAGAAACCAAATACCTAGAACAGACTTTTATAAAACTAAAAAAATTAATTCATAAATTCTTTGACAATAACTCCTTTTTAAACTCCTATAATCTTGTCAATTCGTTAAGTGCTAAAGTAAACTTACAAATTGAACAACTAAATCCCTTATTTAACAACCGAAACAAACGTGGACTTATTAACGGTTTAGGATCCATTATAAAATCCATAACTGGTAATCTCGCACAAGAAGATGCTGAAAAATATGACAAAGCTTTTTTGGAAATCTCTAATAACCAAAATTCGCAAAAAACGTTTATAAAAGAGCAAATAACCGTATCTAAAAAATCTGTCGAACATTTCGAAAGCATAAGCAAAAATTTGTCACATAATCAACGTATTTTAGAAAATCGTGTAAAAAAACTAGAATTGGTGGTTAAACAAATGAATTTGAATAATACAAATACATACTCTTTCTTTTTAAGTGAAATACTTGTCTCTCAAGTGATAAATGCAATGCATATCCAAATATATACGGTATCTTGGATAACATCGAAATAGCGATTACATTCTCAAAATTAAATATATTTCACAGCTCAATAATCGACCCAAAAGAACTTCTAAATGAAATAAAATTAATTGGCCCTAATTAAAGTAAAACTAAGTTACCATTTGCGGCAACTTTAGAGAACATTTTACAAATGATGTTGTATTCAAAACATCCCTCAAACTGTCGAGCCATTCAAACCGAGGTCAAGTTTTTGAAAATCCAGAAGCTGGAACAAGAAAAATAGATTATTGTTTCACCCCAAAAAACCGTAGCTGTCCAACAATGTGGCCATAGTAAAGAAAATATCCCAACCCAGGGCACGCTTGTCCTTTAGTTAAACCCTAGCTGCACCATACGAATTTAGGACTTCCAGATTAGAAGTTTCCACGATACAAACACCTATTTTCACAACATTGAATTACCCAAGCTGACCTTAGACATAAATGTTCGCCCTAATGCTATTGATTTACAGCCCTTTGAACTCAATAGCTTAAACTTCGATGAACTTAAGAACATTCAAACCATGATGGACATCCAAGCCAAGAAAATGGAAGAAACCAGCCAAGGACCTGTCCATATAACAAATGTTAGCGTATGGACCATCATCCTGTATATCCTGATGACCACTGTAGCCGCCTTCCTGTTACTAAGAAAGACAAGAAAATTAATCCAGACCGAAAGAAAACATCCCAACCAAACCACCATCACGACCAGTGACGACGAAGAAACCCTACAGAATCCGAGCCATATTGTCATATAATTCACCCCTGGGCTCATTTCTTAGGAGGGAGGAATTACGAGTACCAACCCGCCACCTTATGCCGACCCTGCATACTTTATTTAGAAATAGCTTAGTTTGTATAGTCATCATTTTTAGAACCTATAAGTATAATAAAACCATAACCATAACACTAGATCTAATAAAGATAATAAACTAATTCTTCCTGTATGCTATAGTGAGTTCGGAAAGAGATCGATTAAATTTATAGGACCGAAACTGTACAATTTATTACCTAAACATATTAGAAACATCAAAAATAAAAATTTTTCAAAAATAGTGAAGGAATATATTGTAAACAATCTTAATAAGTTTAAGTCTGTTGTATCCTAATATTAGTAGATGCCTCCCCTTGTTAAATTATTTAGGTACTTTATTACCTCACTGTTGTTATTATTTTATAAATATACTTAGGAGCTCATATTAATGTATATATTTTTTCTTTAAATAAGTTGAACAGAAGAAAAATGTTTATTCTACACTGTTCATTTATTACTTCCCATACAGATGCTTGCATCTAGGGGAATATAACTGCATAATTTTGATATTGTAATAACTTATTATAACTGTGTAACTATGATATTATGTTATAAATAAATAAATAAAAATAATGTAATAGACAAGAGCAACAATTAATACAGATTAATATAGTAATCGATGTAGTCATTATCTATCAATCAAGTTAGTTGTAAGTTAGTTAGTCCCCGTTCTCAATAAATTTGTTTTTAAAAAAAGCAAATGCTGGTTGTTGTCCTATAACTCCCTGTCAATACTAAACGAATACAGTACGTTTTTACAGCGTCAAAGTCAGAAGCTCATGGCGGAGAGGATAGGTGAACGTGGCATGTTGTTGTCACCTACTAACGCCGTCAAATAAGACCTCCACCTTATTTACATATTAAGTGCATTTCTTAAATAAAGAAGTGGTTCACGATGGATTTGTTTGTTTAATTCACCTATGAAAATACAGTCCACAAATAACCCTTGCTGTTCCCAGCAGCAGAGATACAACACAATTTGGTGATCCAGCAGCGGAGCAGCAACAAAACAGTCACTTTTATGTGATGTTATTCCACCTTTTAGAGTTCTAGAGGTTTGTCTGATGAAACACTTTCCACAGGTTAAGCATGGTATTTTATATACAATATGGAAATTTGTAAAAAGAGTAAGGTAATTTGAAAGTGTTTTGTGTTGCTTCTTTGGTATTTTTAAATATGTATTATTAAAGATTTTAATTAGTTTATAAGTTAAGTTTTCAATATAGGAAAAAGAGTAAAATTTGGGTGAAACTGTGTCATTGTTTTCAGAACTGCGATATGTGGTTGACAAAGACCTTTGGTTCATATCTCTAGGATGGTAATCATTCATACTTGGGATATCCGTGTCATCCTATGAAATCACAACTTCCTGCCTATTATAAAGAAATGTATTCATTAATTTTAAAGGGAAGGAAAATTGTAGTAGATTTGGTGGTTTCTTCACGAACTTTAATGTAAGATAAATGTGTTATTCCCTTAAAGGAAACTGCTCCAATGTTAGTGTTAGTGCTGCAGTAAAAGAAAAAAAAAACGTAAAAATATATTAATTCACGGTGAATTAATAAACTTTTTTAAAATTTAAAATCAAGTTTAAGGAATTCAAAAGTGAATCAGTCAACCTTATTAAAAACGAACTTGAAACTGAATAAACTTAACAATAAGGTCCTATTTCAATAAGACAATTTATGATTATTTGGCAACAAAACTCTTTATTCAATGAACTAATTAAAATTTCAAGGGTCAAATTAATTAATTTTAACCAAATCTAAGTCACTTTTTAACGATAGGAATAAAAGTGATTATCCGTGCGAGTGTAAAGGGAAGTGTTAATTACACTGAGTAAAATTAGTGATGAACTGTGAATCATTATTTCACAAATCGTGTTCTATGAATTATTTTTTTAACGACAGTATGAAGCCTTGAAGAGTGATTTAACTAAATTTTTTAAGTGTCAAAATAAAACAATTTCAACGATTTTTGAACCTAATGATTCAACTACCTCAAATCACTTTTTTACGATTGAGCTTTAAAGTGATTAAACTGAGCAACGGGATTTTATTTTATTGAATCAATTTATAATTTTTTTTTCATCACTTTTGATTAGGTATGAGTAAAAATTCTGAATCATATTTTCAATGAAAGAATAAAGCCTTAAAGGACATTTTTTAATGAAGCACATTTATAATAGACTAAATTAATTACCCTATTTTTAAGCGTCAAATTTAATCAATTTTAACGAATTCTGAATCATTATTTTACATGTGCATCAAATGCCTATTAATTATATGATTCGCTTGAAGTTGAAAATTGTTTTAATAAATCAGAAGAAAACCATTGTTTTTTGCAACAGCAGAATTCGGTTTATTAAAATAATAATTTAATTATTCAGAGTGAATTCATTAATTTTTTTTAAAGTCACTATCAAATTCAAAGAGACAGGTTTACAAGGTTAAAATTATATTTAAAAATACAAGTTACAATGACGAATCAAAGTTAAACAGTTAAAATTTACATTTTTTTTCTTGAATTAATAAAATCAACTATATCTAACTTTTCTTAACTAAGTACAGTTTAACATTTAGGGATAAAAAAAAAAACATTTAAAACAAACAGGTTAGGAAAAGAGCTAGGTCTCCCTTAATTAATAAAAATCTGATTGTCGTTGAAATATTCAGCCACAGAGTAATAAGCTCGACCACTCAGAAATCTCCTCAAGAGAAACTTAAATTTGATGAGAGATTTTGCCCCTCTAATGTCCTCTGGTAGGTGGTTAAAGATTTTTATACCTTCATAAAAAATTTATCTCTTTACCAAGGCAGATGTTGGAATGGGAAGCCGCAAATTATTCCGCTGGCGGGTGACATATCGTGGTAGGACAAACCTGTATTGATGGGAGAAAATCCTCCTCCTGTATGTATAGGCAGTAGATTGTAAGAATGCCCTCCCTGATAAAATATGGTCGGCATGATTCCCTAGGTGATATCCCGCATATATAACGCACAGCACGTTTCTGTAGAATAAACAACATCTGTAGAAGATAGTTGCTTGCACTACCCCAAAAGCAGACACCATACCTGAGATGGGACTCAATCAGGGAAAAGTACACGGCTCTCCCAATCCCCATGCCAAGCTCCCGACAGGCCACCCTAACAGCAAAACAACCCGCAGAAACCCTATTGCTGAGACTCCGTATATGGTCCTTAAACTTAAGTTCCTTGTCAATCACCAGACCCAAAAACTTATTGTTAGAATAAGACGGGACATGGCAGTTAGCAATAAGAATATTATCAAGACTACGGTTATTTGTAAAACAAATTAGTTTGGTCTTCTCTGGATTTAATGAGAGTAAATTTGCCCTAAACCACTCATATATAAGTTGAAGATCAGCCAACATGGCTTTTCTCAAAGAGTCGGTATCATACCCATGCCAGAGAACGGTGGTGTCGTCAGCAAAGAGCGTGAATTTTCCCTGGATATTAAATCGGATGAGGTCATTAATATATAGGAGAAAAAGTATTGGTCCCAGTACCGACCCCTGAGGTACTCCCCAGGCAACAGATTGATATTCAGAATACTCCGACCCCACACACACTCTCTGACGACGACCCTTCAGATATGAACAAAACCAACTCGCCGCCAAGCCCCTAAAACCATAGTGGAAGAGCTTCCGCAGCAGAACGTCGTGACTGACGCAGTCGAAGGCTTTCGACAAGTCACAAAACACAGCAGCGGAAACTCCACCACCGTTAATCTGACAGTAGACATCACTCATAAAGTTAAACATTGCGTCATTTGTCTTTTTATTTTCTTGAAAGCCAAACTGAAAACCACTAAGAATAATCTTTGATTTTAAATAAGACATCACACATTTTTTAACCAATTTTTCAATAATCTTTGAAAGTGTGGACAGAAGGGATATTGGTCTAAAGTTTGATGGTTCAGCGAGGCTGCCCGTCTTATGAATTGGGATAACCTGAGCAGATTTTAGGCAAGCGGGAAAGGTGCCCATAACCCATGATGCATTTATAGCTTCAACAAGGACACTCAGAGAGATGTCCGGCATGTTCAGGAGTATTTTGGCAGATAGGCCATCCTCCTCGGCTGAGTTTTTGTTTTTTATAGAAGTTAATACCTCCTTAAGCTCAGCCAAGTCTGTAGGTATAAAGAAAAATGATCCTTGAATACTGGTGCTTGATAAATAAGTAAGTGGATCTGTTGCTGGGAAACCCAAATCTTTATGGATTTTATCAGCAATTCCAATAAAAAAGTCATTTATATGACTAGCAGAACATTCAGAGACTGCCATGGAATAATTGCTGTATGATTGACGGATATCATTAACAATCTTCCAGCATTCTTTAGACTTGTTTGTGGCCTTATTTAGGCAATTTGAGTAGAAGGATCTTTTGGCGATTTTTACTAGTCGCCGATGCAAAGA